>NC_052105.1:1819006-1822534 GCF_012273895.1 Zerene cesonia | reverse complement strand
ACTTAGCCTAGGTATTGTGCGTGAAGTATAGGTTATTTCTCATATTTGCACACATTTTACTAAATAATAACCAAAGTATGAAAAAAATAAAGTATAAGTTTATATTTATAACACATTATTGAGAAAACTTGGTTAAAGCAAATAAAAGTTAGGAGGGTATTTATAAATTAAGAATTGTATATGGCGACACTGCGTTCAAATATTGTAGAAATTTAGTATAATATCATTTAACATAAAAATTTAATATCTCAATCTAGTTGTTTAGTATTTAAGTACCCTAGGTATTATTAGTCGTTAATACTGTTATCGAATAAATGGTTTCATTAAATTAAGTATCAAATACACGTATGGATTTTCCATTATATTGGCGAATATAAGCAAGTCAGCTTCGCGTTGTCCTTTCGCACTTATACGATGTTCTTGTGTAGTATAGGTTATTTTTCATATTGGGGCTGATTATGCAAAATATTAACCATGCCAACCAAAAATAAAGTAATATTTAGATGATAATTCTCATAATCTTAATTATATTATTATCAAAATATATCTCTCTTTATTACTGATAATAAAAATCTTTTAATCAATTGATGTAATTATGATAAGTAACTAAATTTCTTCCATAAATATGCCAAATTTTAATTTATTTGTTTGTTTACCGTTAGCTATTGCTAATTAGTTGATTTTTGTTAATTAATTAAAATATTTCATAGTATAAATACTATGCATTAAGATTAATATACTATGGCTGTGAGTTTTATTTATCTTTAAGCAACTATTATGTGAATTAGAAATTTAAGAAAATTTAATGCACAAATAAACGATCGAAATATTTATTGGCTTTTTATTTTTATTATCAACCTATTTTCCTTATATTTACGAATTAATTTAGATATTCAGAGCTATTGAAAGTTAAGAAAAAAATATTAGATCAAATATTAGTTCAAAATTATATTAATAAAGATAATACACATAATTATATTGTATATTCACTTGAAATTAGAGACTAAATATAGACAGCCTTTTACTGTCACATTATTAAATCTTTAACACATATTATAAATGGCGAGCCATTACAGTTCAATTTATTAATTTGTAATTTATGTTGCCCATTCATTAAAAGCCTTATATAAGAAAAAAGGTCCTTCGAAGCAGTAAAACAACAATTCATCAAATTCCTTTTAATGTGGCGTGATAACAAGTTTAGTAATCATATCGAACAGGCTGATGGGACAGGCTTCGTAATATTTGTCGCAGTCACCCTTCTGCCCATCCAATTCAGCTTCGTAGTACACGTCATCGATGCCTTCCTCCTTCGATGATGATGGACTAGAAATAAGGTATAATAAGGTGAGATGAGAACAGCTATTTTTTAGGATAAAGAAGGCCTTTTAAGAGAAATAATAAATCAAATCAAAAAAGGGTAATTTTTTTGATGTTGCTATAATTAAAGCTTATGACATGGATGGGTATTGTTGTTTTAAATACTTGAAAACAAATTTAAAAAACTGCCATGATCGTAATTGGTAGAAAAGGAGATTTATAATTTAAAAAAGTAATAAATTCTTAATTCAAAAAGACTTCAGTGTCATCAGACAGTGAATCAATGTCATCAGTTATCTGTGGGTCAATTAAATACATTTATACAATAACCTGATCTTTTTTGCTCACCGATTTTCTTCATATAGTGCAGCACGGTTTTATCTTTGACTAAATCGATACTTTTTTTTAATCGCTGAGGTTTGAACCCAGGTCTTCTAAATTGTAAATTCTTCCAATATCAATATATATATGCAATATCCGAAATATATAGTAAAATAAAGTTTTAAGTTTTATCTTCTTACTATAGTTAAATATTTTAACGGTACATTAAAACATCACTTTAATACCGTATTTAAAGGAGTTGTAACAAAACATCACATTCCCAACTTACGTAAATATAATGTGCATTATGTGTCCCAAAAGCCCGTTGTGGTGTAAAGGAGTGTCTGCCGCTTCACAGATGTTGCGTAGCAAGCAGTCTCTTCCGTTCAGCCCGTTCCTTTAATAAAGGAATTTCAGATGGAGTTTCGGAATTTAATTTCTACGTTTTAAAGTCTTTTCTATAATAGTGGATTCCTTTATATTTCTTTTGCAGATGCTATGTCAGTATTATAGTCGTCTAAGTCCTTAAAAGTTACGTATTTTTAACAGCAAAAATCAATTATATAATAACTATCGGGAACTCGCATAGTTATATCTACATGATAGACATGATACCTACATCAATTTACTAATTGATCAGTCGATGTACGTAATAGTTAAGTTACTTTACAATTAACGTACACATTAGCCTATTGTTATTTAGAAATATATTGGCCAAACTAGTGAGATCCTGACATAGTGCCAAAATCAATTTGTGCCGGGTAAGTACTTCTCTTGCAAGTTTGCTTTATTTCTGTCTGTTTATCTACTGCGCAACTGTAGGTTTAGTCTACTACAAATCCGATACATTCTTGGGTTCGAAAAGTACCCATAGTTTGGTACGCCCAATTGGCATTATTCAGAATAATATTACCAATTTGAGGACGGTTTTTCACCATGCTTAGCAAGATTAAATATTTATAAACAACCAGCAGTCTGCCTTTCCTAACTACTAAATTTTTGTTTGTAAAGAACTAAAAAAAACGGCCGAATTGGTCGAGCCGTTCCCGAGTTTTACTCTGCTACTACTAAGATGTTTTGTTTTTATTTGGCGATTAATTTTTATTAGCATAAACACTATAACATATCTAGCTAATTAATTACTCACTCTTTAAATTTTGTTTCTAAAACAGTATACGCCAGCTCTCTGGTAATACTCCTACTATGTCTAGAAATAACCTGAAAGAAAATTAAATATCTTAACATAAACGACAATAACATTTTTGTTAAGAAAAATAATTTATTTAGAACCTTTATCTATGTCATTGTAACTTGCACCATTTGGAATAATTCCAATATAATCTAAAGCTTTTATTTTCTAGTGTAATTTCGAAGCTTCTGACTGTTCCAATATAAAGGGAAAGCAATATATTGGATTAAATTTTTCACAAACATATATATACATATAATGGATATACCTTTATAAAAGTTGCCTATTTACATTGCTAGCTAGGTAGCTACAAAAAATTGTTTTCCTCTGACAAATCTTTTATTTTTAACGAGTAAATAAATTGGAATTAGAGAGTTACCAGCGCCACATGTTGCTCTACATTGGGGATTTTCCGTGGCATGCGAAATACGTTATTAGCACACGCGTTACTTGACATCGTTTATGAGCTCAGTATGCCAGGTTACTCTGATAGTACTACATGCGCTGTCAGGTCAAGGGCTGCTCGCTTTCCCATTATTGTTCACGCTTACTATATTTTAATTTGTTCCTGGCCCCTACATTATGTCTTAATAGAAGTATAGTATAATATTCCTGAGTGAAATTTGTTGTGTTCGTACACGGGGAAGTTTTATTAATTCGGTAAATGTTACAAAGATGTGTTTTACGTATAATGAAGA
>NC_052105.1:1792637-1818006 GCF_012273895.1 Zerene cesonia | reverse complement strand
ATGACAGATTCGAAATTCAAATGTAATATTTTTTTATAATTAAGTGTAACAGTATTTATGGCCAGACTAAGTAGTTAGTTTGTGAATTTGTAAGTTTGTAATGTTTAAGGAGACAATTTATGGATCTGCTGAAACAATTTGAAATTTTTATATAATATGATTTTTAAAATTATTTTATAATATTATTATGATTTAATATAATTTATTATCATAATTTTTATATAACACTAGGTGTGCCCCGCGGTTTCACCCGCGTAAGTCCGTATCCCGTAGGAATATCGGGATAAAGAGTTGTTTATATGTTATTCCAGTTGTTCAGCTATCTACGTACCAAATTTCATTGCAACCGGTTCAGTAGTTTTTGCGTGAAAGAGCAACAAATACACACACATCCTTACAAACTTTCGCATTTATGATATTAGTAGGAAGGATTATTATTATTTAATATCATAATTTTTATATAATATTAGATTATGTTGTTTGTACGGAGTTTGGCGGAGTCGCCCTAGTATAAAACAAGCGATTGAATTGATTAAGGTTAAATACTCACTCAGACTAGATGATATGTTAAATTGTATTAATCGTTGAGTATTTACACACACACAGTAGTCAGGATAGATAAAGATTTAAATCATCACCCCCTTCTCACCTAACCGTTATATTTTTGGCATCAAACTTTAAGGTAAGAGGGTATATATAGATCGATATACAAAATAATACGTTTAGTAATTAACTGGTTTTTAGAACAAATATAATGATTTATTATCATAAAGTCAATAGATTTTTATCAAATTCATTCATGGTAACTCACAGGAAGATTCGGGAACAAGACTTCGTCAATTTCCGTGATGTTACTAAGTACTGAGTAGTTGGACTCGAAGTTATAAGACACAAACACGTTTTTGTCTGGTATGTCCAACGGCACAGCTATCGCGACGAACGTCTGAAAATAATAATAATGAACAATTGTGTGTGTTTTAATAATTGTTTGTGTTTGTCTGAAAGTTGATTAAGTACTCTAGTTTCCCTCAGGATTTTGTGTATTTATATGATATATAGATGTATATATAAATGAATCCCTATTTTTCTCTGGGTCTAATAATATTGATATTCAAATTTATCTACACGTTATCCACATTACCACTGCTCGAAAGGGAAAAGCGAGTCCAGTCCAGTGTAGTGGGTTATGGCCTGAACCCTCATAGGAGGCCTGTATCTATGCAGTGCGAATAAATATGGGTTGATGATAAATATCGTTCGTATAGACTATGGTTTTTTTATTTAATACTACGAATGTATTATAGATTCACATATTTAATTTTGAATTATATGTAAACTAGCTGTGCGTCCCGGCTTCGTTCGAGTAGTTTTATTATCGTAATTGAAATAAATTAAACTATCCTATCTTTTAAATTGATGACCGCCTCCTTGGTACAGTGGTTAACGCGTAGAACCGAGGAGTCCTGGGTTCAATTCCCGGTGGGGACGCACAAAAAAAAATGTCTCGGTCATGCAGGACACAGGACAAGGTTGATCACCTACTTGTCCGTAAAGAAAATCGATCAGTGAAACAGATGTACATCATCTGCCCCATACCCCAATAGGGGACACGGGACTTTACTTATTATCTTTTAAGTTGGATCAAATTGAAAATCAGTTGAGTATTTAAGGTGTCTATCACAGACAAAAAATGTGACACGCATTTTAGATAATTAAGGTTTTTTTAAATTTCTAATCAACTTACTCCATATAAACTTGTTGGTGGGAAGATAAGTCCGCGCTTCTGTACTTCATGACCGTTAACAATGGCAGCCAGGAAAATACTGAAATGTAATTGATAATACTGTTAATCAGAACAATATTATAAAAGTGTAAGTTTGCTTGTTTGAATGTTTGTCCGTCAATCACGCTGAAACTACTGAACGGATTTTGATGAAATTTGGTATACAGGCAGGGTATGAGGTGACTTGGATGATAGGATACTTTTTATCCTGATTATATGCTCCCTTGGGATAAAACAAGAATCTTGATATCCCAGCGTAGTCGGACCCGTCTAGTACGTTATATATTGTAGCTATATAATAAGACTTAAATAATAGGTATTATTTAATATCAACTAGATATAATTTGTCTTAAATGAGTTTAATACAATAACTGAATGGAATTGAATGTAATTTCATTATATATTTTTGGTAAATGTCCAAAGGTCCGTTTGGCACATGACATGGGCCTTTTTACCTACTGCGCGCAGGAAATTGCGGGCCATACATGTAATAATAATTCTCATTAGACCCAATTTTAAATATAGTAGTAAATTTCATCGAATACATAAATTTTATTCGATTACATTGTATCGATTAATAGAATTATCAAGAATTGCGTCTTTATACTCCGAACTAGTTGTTGGCCGCAGCTTCGCTCGCGTCGCCAAAATAAATTGTCACGATACAATTGTTCGTTCTCTATTTTATTCCCATTTGGTTGGAAATTATCAAAATCATAGTGGCTATCTGCAACCCAAATTTCAGCCTGATCGATCCAGTAGTTAGCGTTGAGCGTTGATAGTCAATCATTCAGTCAACTTAGCATTTTTTATATTATATACACCGAATACCAAGACCCAAGATCCCTTATAATTGTCAAAGTTGTTTTATATTATATCACGACTCAACAGCAGTGCTATCCAAAGTCGACTGAATAATTTGTAAACCGTACCAATGTAAACTCATAATAAAAACTTATTCCTACCCTCTATATGTAAAATAATATATTATAATAGTTTAAAAAAACTAAAAAACACGCTTTTATCATGTTTTGCAAATTGAAAATCGAATAATTTTATCAAATTAGTGTATTCATCGGTCCTCAATAAATCTACAAAGTTTGAACGAAATCTGGCCGTTTAAAGTGGGTCAAATCGCGCCCAAAGAAGTCGGTTACAAACAAACATACAGGTGAAGCTAATAAAAAGCGTGTAATAAATGAAAAGGAAACAACTATACGTAATATTAACCGAAAGAGAAATTTAAGAGCTTGCTTATGATCCAAAATTATTCCTTTCAGCGAAATAGCGGCAAGTTTAGTAGCGCGATATGACATTTAAATTTAAAATAGAGTCGCAGTCGACTTAACCCGAACGCTATGAAATTTTTACCTGCATATAATAGGTTTTGTTCCTTACACTATTTTATTCGCGGTAAAATACTGGCCGTATTGTGTTTTATTTTGGGTTTAGTTTGAACTATAAATAGAAGAACGTAATTATAGTGAAAGGTAAGGGGTATTAGTGGTTCGCTGCAATGCAAATAAATTGTAATGCCAAACTATTTATTATAAATATTTTAGTTGTTAGTTTAGCATCGGATACTTTAACGGTTATTATTTATACCTTATGCTTTTATGAAATACATTAATATATAACTAAACATGAAGTTTTGAGTAGTTTCAGAACTCATATGAAAATCACTGTGTTTCTTGTGTGTTGAAAAATTAATAAAAAAACTGTGTGACTTATGAACAGATAATATATATAATTAGCGTCAAAATTATATTGTGAAATCTATATTTATTTATCAAATTAATTAACTTTGAAAGGAAAATCATTTAGAAAGAAAGTAATTCTCTTAACTTACTGTGATAGAAGTACGCTCCAATCCATGTTATCTGTTTACACAAATATGTATGTACACACAGATGAACTTTTTTTAAATGAGCTGATATATTTTGCGACTGTGTTGCGTGCTTGGCGGGAAAATTAGAACCTATGCGCGGAATAACTGTGCAACTTGAATAAATTATTATTAAAGTGAGTCATATTTTCAAGTGAATGATCTATTTGTGAATGACCTACATGAAACTTTTATATAAATGATACATTGAGATTAGTACCTTGTAAACAATATTATAAATAACTAGACGGTCGTCCCGGCTCCGCCCGGATATCAAGTTTCCTGTTTCATTCCGAGGGAGCATTTAATTGGAATAAAATTATCCAATCACCCAAGTCAGCTCATACCCTGTATGTATACTAAATTTCATCAAAATCCGTTTAGTAGTTTCAGCGTGATTGACGGACAAACATTCAAACAAAGAGACTTTCACATTTATAATATTAATGTAATAATATGGTTTTACTTCGACGTATTAAAGCTTCTTGTACTTGCAACTATTTTAAATTGACTAGAATTTTTCTGTATATCTCATTAAACATTTAAAGATAATATATTATTAGCTTCATACAAATTTATTCAGGTGGAGTTTATTTATCATAAGTAGATATTATATCAATATCATAATATGAACTAGGAAACGGAACACAAATATAATTCATGTATTTATATTCCTCTAGCTCTCTTATATAGTTAAGTGGTAAGAGGTAAGGTCAAACGTTTTATTATTACCTAATCCAAGAATATCCAATTGTATGTCTTACAAAGATTAACTTGTAAAGTCATTACAGAGAAAATAGATATAATTCATATATACATATGTATTTATTGAGAATTGCCAATACGGGTAAGAGATAACATTTTATACAGTTCCCATTAAATAAATGGTCTTTCTCTCTCTTCTTTAACAAGAGGAAATACAGCATTAAAATTTAACAATTATTGGAACATTAAAGAATTGTCAACCATAAAGATATCAAACATATTCATCTACAATAACAAAAGCGTCACCCAAACTGTCGTACGGGTTGTAATTATAGTTCCGTTATACTACAATGAGATGGGCGGACGGCGGACGAGTTTCGATGCTAATTGTACCAGAATGGAGACCTCTGTCATATCACGAGTGTTGTGATAATTGGGTCCATTATCGAACTGCTGCTGTATTTTGTAGGTGTTCAATGAAAGTACTTTTACTATTGGGTTTGTATTCTTACTGACAGCTTGGATTTTAGTATATGCGTAGTTTTTTTGGTGTTAGACAGATTATGCTGATTATTTGAAATATAAATTTGAAGATTTGTTAATATGATGATTAGTGGTGGCCGGTCTACTTGAAAATTTCCTTGCTCTAAAATAAAAAAAAAACAGAAAAGAAATCTTTGAGTCTGATGTCTGAAATTAAGCAAACTTTACTTAGTTCTTATAATATACAGAATGGGTAAATTTTTCTTTTATTTAATACATCATTATTGAATATTAGAAGTATTTCTTAGTTTTTAAACGTAATCAATCTACGAACTCAGTTATTTCTTGTTTTTCAATAAATTTACAAACGCACTGTTGTCAGTATTTTTTTGAGTCTAATTTTTTTTTAAAGAACGAGTGTATGTGAATTAGTTATTTTAAAATTATATATGTAATATACTTCATTATTCGAAAATCATTTTCTTCATCCTTCATCCACTTATAAATAAAAAGCAAAAGTTACCCAGTCAAATAATGGTTTTTCGATAAATATGATTAGGTACATATTCCACTGTAAACATACTTAAAATATAAATGTATAAGTGTGAAGAAACGTGAATTTTTCTTGACGGAATCATTTATACTATTAGAAATTGCAAAAATCAAAGTCCAGTACACGTATATAAATACTTAATACGTTAAAATATCGAGAATTGACCAAAACGAATACGTGAACGCAAATTAAAAATATGCAGTTATTTAACAAAAGCGCTTCAATTATTTATTAAAAATTTCGTCAGCAATAAAATCGCTTAAAGCAAACAAGTCGACTTACTAACAACGATTCGCCCCGATATTAATTAACAGGCTCAGCACTCTTTGTTTACTTGTAGTCTGCAATTATTTATGTTGTTATAAGTTTATGGTAGGCGTATTTTATCTGTGATTGTCTTTATGAATGAAAATTTTAAAAATATTCGTATTTTTTTTAAAGATTGATGACATGTTGGCTGTATAAGTCCTGATGCCCCTAGAGGTTTTATTGCATAAATTTTTGTTTAAACCACGTTTGAAATTATTTTGATTTTTTTATGTTAGACCGAGCAAACGAGCCTGGATCGCCTGAAGCAAGCGAAGACCGAAGAAGGTTTCAATTATATAACCGATAGGGAAAGGATTGTCGAGGGGATTGAAGGAATGTACTGGGAAGGTAAAGGATACAGGCCTCCGGCTCTCCTACAAGCCGGACGAAATCATATTGGTATACGGCTTTTGGGGTGTGGCAACGTTTCCTGCGCGAACTGGCCCAAATCGTGTCGAAGCGTGCTCGACTTGCATATATAAGTCCTTTTTTGAAATCAGGGAATCCAACTATCCTGCTGCATCGGATCAACATGTAAAATAATTATCTTTCAAACTTTGAATGAATTCAACAATTCAAACAAAGTGCAATACATTTTAATCAACGCTGGCGCACCAATTCCATATTTAAAAATGATGTTTACAAAAACAGGCGTTTCAATACCCGAGTAAAAGTATTAAATAAAAACAAACTAGGCCGGCACAGAGGCTGTAAGCAATTTACTGTTCGCAAATATTTACCGCGACGGCCTTTGTCGATATTTTGATTGCACCGGATTGTATCGAACCTTCGCCGTCCCTTCAGGTCTATTAATATGCAGAGTGGATCGCGGAAAACCGAGAAGGATATTTCATGTGTTTTTCTACATTTTTTGTATGATGGAGCTTGTAATTCTAGGTATGTGTTGTGGTCAACACTCATAGCCGATCGGAACCATTTTTGACTTCAAAAATCAAATAAGTGGTTGGTGTCGACTGACCATGAAGGCGGAGAACAAACAGCAGTGATTATATAGTTTTTAAGTATGACTTTAGGGTGTATCCCACGTAAACAGAACCATTAATATGATACAAAGACTTCTTTCCGAGTTAATTTAAGCTAAATTATTTAAGTAATAAATTTAGAAATTAAAAAGCGAGCGTGGTCACGGGGAGACCACGCTCGCTGTAAAGTGTTCGAAACGTCGGGTTAATAATATAATGAATAAATCGCGTTTAAAATCCGTTGAAAAGTTTTTAATTTCTAAATGTATAATACTCGCGTGAAACCAAACACAAGAAAATACTAAGTAATAAATGTAATTTTAACCAACGACCTAAAATATGAAAACCCTTTCGACTTAAATATATGTGTAAGATACCTATAATACGACTTTCATTAACTACAGAATATTAAGAAATGTTAGTGAGAAAGTTTGAATTTACGGTCTTCTGAGGAAGTGTATAATTTATTTTAGTTTTTTATATACGTATAAAACGTTTTCAATTCGAATATTAGAGGGGTTCTTGCTAAAATAAAACATCATCATTCAATAACTTTCATCGTTTAATATAAAAGATATATAGTCGAGTGGGCTCGTTGGGCAGTCTTCAGTGTAGTATTGACATTTATTCTCCAATCCCCAATATTCAGCCTCATAATAACAGTCTTCTATGTCGTCTTCTGACATTGATGATGATGGCCTGAGAAATATAAAAATCATGAGCGATTAAAACTAATTTGTAATGCTGATTTTTAATACGATACAATATTATCAGGTCCCTTACCAATAAGGCCCAACTCCAATGGGTTCCGTCGAATCGCTTTTAATGAAGGACGGTCTGAAATTCGTCGGTGACCCCCTTTTTATAGTGGGGAAATTTTGCATGGCTACCCACGGCCTCCGTGGAAGAGGCCATGGTTTATGTCGGATTCCTACCGGTAAAACCCTACTTTTGTTCCTTCGAGTCGCATTGAGTAAGGCCTGGCCAGGGCAAGCTTAAAGCGGCAGGTCGTTTGCCAGCGCGACCCTCCTGGGGGCGGTGAGAGTGGGACACGTCTCACGACACCTCATCCTACCGGACGACAAATATATCATCGTGGTAAAGGTAAAATCCTGCAGCGTACTCATTTCTCCTTAAAATGTCTTGAATTATATTTCTTTTATAAAGTAATACCTACGCAATCAGAGGAGATCAGCTTGGTCATGAATGCTGATCTAAATAAGCCCCTACGAATTACGATACATATGAAATGAGTATGTATATATTTCATGTAGCAATTTGAAAATCGATCGAAAAGTTGTATGAAAATATTTTCCACAACATCACGCCTCAAACATTAAGCTCTTCCCCAGACGCCTTTACCAATATTGTTTTAAACACCCTGTTTTGCAAACTCCATCCAACATGTAACAGCTATTTATAACATCAAACTTATCTACAAAGTAACTTACGTCAGGACGAGATGAAGTAAATCGCCTAGGATGCCGTTATGCAAGAAATGCGAGGTGGCGTTCTCACAAATAGCTCTGAGTAAGCAAGGGCGCCCCGAGTGGCCGTGCCTGCAAGCAAAAATAGACATTAGCGCTATTCGAGTGCCTTTTTTAAAGACCATTATCGCGTGTATTACAACACAATGCATAGGGATAGCCTACGAGCGTACGGTCGGGTATTTACATCGTGCCGTAGCGTCTGTTTTTAGGAAAGGAATTTCGTTGTTAACGTCATGAAATGTTGGCTCATTTTCGAATGCAGGGTTTTCATATGAAATGTGTCATAGTTGTGGTCACATAGTTGATTTAGGGACCCGCAGAGCTGGCAACGCATTAGCCTCGCGTTACAAATGCGCATTGGCGACAGTGCTCAGTTTTAATCAGGTAGGTCTTTATATGGCTGATATGAAGTTCATTAAAACTATATTCCATTTGTGTGTGGACCGAGGTAATGAGATATTCTAGTGTATGTAGCTTTTTTATTAAAAAAAAAACCTTAATTATGTTAATGAGATCTGTTCGTGCTTTTGAAACTCAATTAATGTACCGAAGGAAGTTTCAAAACGAATGTCCTAATTTAAGAAAACGTCTATAAAATTAACGTCTATATACAGCATTAATTGGTTGCACCATTTCACGCTAAAACAAACCTGCTTCAAATGTACATAACACAGCAATTAGATGACAAACTCCTCAACCAATACCCACCAAACATCAGAACTGCAAGCCATTTAACACAAATCACAATTTAAAGGCATACAACAATATAGAAGCAATTTAAGTTGAAATCGTACCCGTTAGGTTTGTGCTAATACGTTTGGTTTATTCATTGGGTCGTGTTGTATTGCGCTTGTAGTGCTTTATTAGTGCTTACTTCTGTCGAAATGACGAGGTTTAAAGGGCTTAGGAATTGGATCGAGGAACTGTTAGTTAACTTGATTTGTCGATATTTAACGTTGAGAACGTCTGGCTGCTGCAATTTTCACGGTGGCTTTGTGCTATTGAGGTTGCCGGTCTTGAAAGCTATTTTACGAGACTTATTTTGTACTAGCTTCCCGCCCACGGCCTCTCCTGCTTAAATATAGGAAAACGCAAAGTTCGCGATTCCATGCGATGTATGAGTAATACGTTTTCTATGTCCATATATATGCAATGTTCTTTATCAGGTAATGAGCTATCTTGGTACCAAATTTTATCTAAATCGGTTCTGTGGTTTTGGCGGGAAGAAGAGACGAACAGACATAGTTACTTTGCATTTATAATATTAGAAGGGATCAATATAATACTAAATTTTGTAGTTTTTTTTAATTTCGATTGGTAGTTGCTGTAAAATTAGCAATTATCTCAATACTCGATTGGAACTTCGTAAATTTTTATTCAATTATCTTTCTTGTATACAGAGTTAAGTAAAAAAATATGAAAAATAACAAACGTTATTAAAATATTGTTGCATACAATTAGCGGTTTATGACCATTTCTTCCAGGCAAACTTTCTGTTTCATCTGAGTTGATTCTTTAAGAATATAAAGAAATTTGAAGTCTGTAGACATAAATATTCCTGATGTAATTTTGTCCAAAATTCACATACACTTTTATCTACTTACTTTTCCAGCATTGACTCTATCAAAGTGTAGAAATATCTTCTTGTGAACATATTCTTCGTTTCAATGGTGCTACGCTGTTCCCTCTTACTGGGTATCTTAAATAAAACAATTTTTTCTTCTTTTAATTATAAATAGTTCTTACATAATATAGCTTCACGCTCCGACTCTACCCGGGTAGTTATTTATCGTAACTATCCTCATCGCTTTAGTTGAATCTAACTGCATATGGTGTGAAATTTTTTTAAAATCGGTTGAGTAGTTTAGGTGTCCATCGCGGACAAACAACGTAATATATATACATTAAGATAAAATAACAGCTCCGTAGCCTTCAGCCAAAAAGGCTTTTAGACCTCAATAAATCCAAAAGACAACACCGATATAATTATAACGATCCTCAAACACTATCAGTAAATGCGCTATAACATACAATATGCTAACACGTTGATAGAGTTTGGAACTTACCTCAATATCGCCTAGCAAAGGTTCAAAGTAGCTGGCGTTGGCAACGTTGTAGTAATTAGCTTCGAAGAACCAAGCCACGCTCACCGTCGACTCCGACTCTAGGGGGATAGCTATTGTTACGAATACCTGCGAATGGTTGGGCAATACGTAACATGCTCGTGTTTAACAAGAGTTTCAGCTTATGAATATTCGAATGAGATAGCATTTTGTGGATTTATGTATCTTATTATATCTTTTCTAATATAAGTAATCGTGTTTTTATTGGTGACTAGCTGTCCCGGCGAACTTCGTAATGCTATACAATATTGTTTTGGCATACTTTCCCTATCGTTCTTACCTTTTAAACCTTCCTTAGACCTACACGGACATTTGAAGACCAAGATAAGATAATCCGTTCAGCTGTTCTTGAGTTTTAGCGAGACTAACGAACAGCAATTGATTTTTATATATAAGAGATATGGTTGCCATATAATTTTGGAGGTTATGCTAATGTTGCATATAATTTGCTTAACAAATGCAAGTGTTGCCATATAACTTAATATGGTTTAAAAATTAGGTAATTGTCCTTTATTTTACTGGGTACATTGTGGCACTTATGCTGCATTCCATATGTAATGTTCAACATCGACACCTAACTATCCCATGTATTCTATTTGGAATACAATAAAAGGTTATTACAGTCTGAATAAAGGCGTATACTCACACCCCATTGTGTGCTCGGAGTAAATATTAAGTATCTCCTTTGCCTGCTGTTTTGATTACGTTTTCCATCGACTACAGTGTGTAGCGCGTACAATCTGCAAATGATGTTAATATTAAGAATAATTTTGTCAAGTAAAAATCTTTTTCTCTTTCTCCTGTCTCGTATACTTAAGGCCGGGTTCACGGGTTTTGGATATGTTCTGTTATAACAGTTAAAATGATGATGTCAGATTTTCTATAACAAATATAAGTCAAAAAGTATCAAATAGGTAATAAGAAGACACTATCCTGAAACAGGCCTTTACTATTTACTTACTGTTCATAAGCTTTGTGGTAATGTTATATGATAAAAATGAGATCAAAGGTAGCTCACACGTAAAATATCAGTACAAAAATGATTATATAACAAACAGATTCCTAAAGTTTACAGAAAATCATGTTGAATACGTACGTGATAATGTAATTACTAATCCACATACTGCTATAATTTTGTAAAACCGCTGTCGTAGAGATTTTGACGGAGTGTGTGTTTCTTTAAGGAAATAACTGAAATGCTCTAACGTGGAGGCCTGCGACAATCTGGACTTTGTGGCCAACGATTTAAGGAACAATTTGAACTGTATTGCTCGGCGATAAATTTGAATTTTGGACGTAGCAGAGGTTGTAAAGGCTAGATTTGACGTTCTAATATGAGCTTAGCGGGATATTCGTGTAGATCATCCCGAATGTGTGACAAGCTTATTTGGACAAGGAATTTGAGATCCGTTAGGCAAGCTTGTGGAACGGTTCTGAAAATAATAGCGGTTACCTTTTGGTTTGTGCATGCATTTAGAGTCTCTGTATTGACTAAATGAGAAGGTGGTAATGTGTTGAAAAATTACAGTACTTTTCATCTAGCGAGGAAGTCGTGCGAGATTTTAGTCTATAATTTTATTAACCTTGCATACGAGAATCAGTTTAAAATAATGTTCATCTTATTAGCAGATATTTTATTGGCTGGTATTAGCTACAGAAATGATTGATAAATGCACATAGTAAGTACGAGAAGTATGTTCGTCTTTCTGTCATGGCTAAACCACTAAACCGATTTCAATGGAATTCCAGACGACACTGAGAAGCATAACTTACTATTGTCGAAAAACAAAACTTGATTCGATTCCAATAGTATGTGCAATTATGTATTAAAGTCACGTGATACCGTCAAAACTTTAGAAAATATGAGCATTTTTTGCAATTAGGTACGTCTACTAACGTATGAACAATTTGTCATACAAATATTTTGCTTAAATATTTATATGACAATATTTTATCAAACTATTATAAGGAACTAGGTTTTGTCCGCGGCTTCGCACGCGTTTAATTCGGAGCAGTTTAATAGACGTTATTATTCATATGAACCTTCCTCTTAAATCACTCTATCGATTAAAAAACCCGCAGCAAAATATGTTGTGTAGTTTTAAAGATTTAAGTGTACATAGAGACATAGGGACAGAGACAACGACTTTGTTTTATACTATGTAGTGATAATGTTAAGATTATTTTTATTGAATGAAATTTTCATTCCAGAATGAGTGAATGAATGAGTGGGAATGTGAGATAGTTAATTGCGGGTCGAGTCGAGAGATTGGGCGATTACAACTTTTTGAATCGTTACATCATCTAATTGAGTAGTTGGGTGGCTCGTTGGAAAAAAGTATTTATACCTATGTTATAAATTGTTTTACGTTCTCTAATTTTATGTGAGAACTTACAGTTTTGATGAAAATTGCGAAAAACCTTTTTTTTCGTTGAGTGATTTTTTTCAAGTACCTGCTAGAATTATGGGGAGTTTTGAAATCATTTTCAATTGAAAAATTTTGCCAATTTTTAGATGGAAGTTTATCTAACTACACTCTTCTTTTGGTCTATATTTATCGGAATGTTAGGTAATGTGTGGACAAATTACACATTTGTCTAATTTATTCATCATAACATAGAATCAATATTATCTTGTATTTTATATTGCATGGTATTGACTTTATCAAAATAGTATAAAACGAACACAAGACACGTTTTATGACACTAAAGTTCAGGAGGAAAGATGCCGAAAAAATAACATCATAAAAAGGACATAAAAGAGATATACTGAATTAGGAGGAAATTTGCACAAACATGTCAGCGAGAATAAAACGAATGTATATTATAAGTATAGATGGTATATAATGATTTACTATGACTTTTTAACTAGATTTCAGCTCTGCCCGCGTATCTCTTTATCGTGTTACTACTATATAAGATCCCATATTTCATACTTGAGCTTTTTGCTTGTGCGTATTTTTTTTCTCATTTTTATTCTAATGTTATTTTATGTCATAGTTGGCATTGGAACTGGTGGGTTGCCTGATGGAAGAGGAAGCAGAGGCCTTCCTTTCTACACCTTTGCAAATGGATGGATAACTTTAGAGGAAAGGGAAAAGGAAAGGATTGCTGAGAGGAATAAAAGGACTGAAAAAGGTGAGGAAAACGATATAGGCCTTTAGCTCTCCTACTCCGAACACACTAGCATTGACATACTAGTATCGCTCGCCTATCTTCTGTGGGTGTGTGGTACCTTCCCCAGTGTGAAATGGCTCAATGCGTGTCCTACTATGTCATATATGTGCTGCAAGTCAATGTGACTCCGTGTAATAGATATTACCTATGTAGTTATTTCTTGTGTAGAATGAGATAGATAGATAGATATATATTTTGATTATGCGTAATAAAGCCTTTCAGCAATACTCGAAACATATTGCCGTCGTCAATTTTTCAAAGCTTCTATTTAAAATGGAAAATCTCATTTTTACATCGCTTTGACTGCGAAATCTAGAAAGCTCCAAATTTCTGCATGCATGACATTAGTAAGCGCATTTCATTATAACTCGTTCGGCTCATTTCATATTTAGTTCCAAGCTAATTGCTATGAAATGGTTGACAGAATATTTTGCATATTTAACCCAAAAATAAATTTGTCCATCGGTGGTGGGTTAAATCATATTATTTATTAGTTACACCGCGTGTCGTGGATTGCTCCGGCTTCGCTCGGGCTGACTTCGAATAAAAAAATTGTCTTTATCATGTTTATTGGTAAAATAATATTCAAGTAGAACAAGAGATTTCATCTTAATGTTAAAGATCACAATTCATAAACAAACAAATGGAACATTACGTTTTTAAATAAGCAAAAAATACTTAATATGAACTCATGAATTCATTTAAATGTTTTTTGTAACCAAATATACTGAAAACTTTGCTAGGAAACATTTAATAGTGCAGTGGGACCAAAACAATATATTATAAAGAAATTGTCAATCGTGTATTAAAAATAAAAATGAAGTTTTAAAAGCAAGCATACGACCTCATATTGCCGTGACTAGTAGGCCATCAATCAACACCATCCAAGTAAAGTGAAATCACTTGCAAACTGTGAATTTCAGTAAATCTAGTCCACGGGTCATGAGCGCCGTTCGATCCAAATCGCTGTGAAAACATAACGGTTCATTAGACCCGAGGCGAAGGCTCCGAACAAACATTGTATATTTTATCTTACACCGTATTCACAGATCAGCGGGCCAGCCGTACGTTACCAATCACGGGCTGCAAGGGAAATGTTCAGAACGTTACTTTTAATCAATTTGCTAGGCGCGCTCTGTGACGCTGGCCGCCAACGAAGATATCTGATTTACCCCGACGGAGGCCCCGCCAGAGCACAGGTATCGTCTCAAATTTCTGCCAAACGTCCGTGTAAATTTACATTCCCATTTAAACTTAAGTAAATGATGTTTTCTTTTACCGGATCCGGCTTAACGAAGCAGTGTTTTTTATTCGTGAATTCGAATGCAATTAACTCGAGCGCTCCCGGCCCGCTTTGCTCAAGTTAATTTTTTATTTAGCTCCAATATTTTTTTTCATGAATCCCATTAGATCTTTAAGCGCTTTTAGTGCTTTGAATCGCGCTGTTTGATTATTTTGTTTAAATGGAATGACGCTATCTGATTGTGATTTCGAATGTAACTTCACGTCGTCTATCTTATTAATCTACAAGAAATTAGGCGGGTAATTTATTTTTGCTGAGATAGTAAACATTTGTAGCTGGAGTATGCCGAGGCGTTAGAATAAATCATTTGCCCGGAATTTGGAATTGAATGTCTGTTAACGTTAAAAACATCATTAATTTCGTACGTCTAGATAAAGTTGTCTTATTCCGAGTGGAGTTTAAAATATTGGCCCCGCGTTTGAAACAATACAGATATAATTTAAATGAAAATAAATTCTTCAAAGTACGCCTTGTTATTTTCCTCCTCCATTGTTTGAGGTTATTTTCTTAATTTTTAATTAAATTGATGTTTACAAATTTTTTGTTTACCGAACAAGTTTCGAGAAGACGAAAGTCAGTTTGTTTTTGAAATAACAGATGTTTACTTTGTACACAAAATTGAATTAGTTGATGAGAATTGTATTTCACCATATTAACTGCTCGTATACTTAATTTATTTAGCTTTTATCTATCTGTCATTATATTAACAACGTAAAATATATATTCCCGAGCTAGATTAAATCAACGAGTCACATGAATTTAAGTTGCATTTTGTTATTTGGAAAGACATCTAGAATTATTGACTATACCAAAAAAGTTTTTACAATAAAATAAAAAAAAAAACAAGCGAACTTACGTAACTTAATGTTATACTTAAAATATTGATTACTAACAACAACGTCACCCTTATTCCCTAAGCATCTATATAAATCTGAATAACTCGCTTTTTTATCCAAAATAAACGTAGACTAAGCATTTATCCGGGCTTCGCCTGTGATATAGGTATGTATACCCATAAACTATTTAGAGATCACGTACCAATCCTACGATGAAATAAGTTTTGAAATCGGTCCAATAGCTTTTGAATTTCCAATAAATTGATGAATTTTACCGTTAAATAATATTAGAATAGGTACAATTCATTGTGAATTTATAAACCACAATAAACTAATACGATATTAACGTGCCATACACACAATAATAGGAAGTCCCGAGAAACCTTGCGATTCTGTTTGATCACTCCACGAAAGCTGAATTTAGTGGGACGGAATGATTTAGGTATTCAGTGTAATCATGTAAGCGTGATTAAGCACGACTATGGCTTAGGAATTAATACTATTAATTCTGTATTAATATAAATTGAGTTACGCTTTAGTCTTGCGGAATCGTGACTTATTGCGTATGTTTTCATTTACTTTGCTCTCATGTATCGGAAACAATGTTTCATTGTATGGCGTTTGAGGTTATTTATACAAGTAATTCATTTGTTTTTTTTTTATTTTTTTAGTCTAGTGCAAATATGGGGTCATGTCACGTCATGGTAAGTAACTTACGACGCCCATAAACATCTTTAATTGTAATCGGTTAAGGTACTTGCATGAGGAGAAAAATAGGTAAAATCTGGTAAAGATTTTGGGTGTTTCAGAGATGGGAGAATGCAGACTACCGTGAGCATGGGAAATAATTGTATTTATTACGTTTCAGTTTATTATAGGTCTCGGTGTGCCAGTCGACCTGAAAGAAGCCTCAGTGACCGTTGGTACAGTAATAAAATTCCAATATGATTTACCTACAAACAGTACAGAATATACAAGCAGAATTTATGGATTCGCTGACACAATATCAAGAGATATGGATGGAGAAGCGAAAGACGGTGAACAAGAAGCCAGTAATGAATTCAATGACGCCAGAGTAATCGGTGTAGATGATAATGGTTTGGACGATGACAGTGAAAATGAAACCCTCGTTGATATTACGTTTAATGATAGAAGGAGACGCGCATTATTGTACACTGAAGGAAATATTATAAATGATAATCAGATAAACACAGAGTTACCTTTAGATGAAGCGATTCGGCGACAAGAGCTGATTGATCAGAAGAATTTGGAAGAGCAAGAGCCACAAAGGATGAACCGATGGGATTTCTATAAAGTCCTTGAGCATATGATTGAAAGGTAAGCTATCATTTTCAACTTCCTTCTAGAAAAATCCATTAAAAAGCGGATACAATTTGGTAACATTATATCTTACAGAATTATCAAAATATATTCCAAATAGGCAACATACTGACTGACAAATTATTCGAAAATGAGATATAAAGTTCTTCTAAGAATCTGTAAATTAGACTGAGACATGTGTCGCATAAAAAAATTCGAGATGGAATTGAAATCCACAATTGCTAGTTATATGAAACATTCGATTATATGATCTAAATGAGAAGAGAAGAGAAAAACAGAAAGCTAAATTAATTGAAACGTAAAGTTTGGTCAAAATATTTGTTGGTTTGTACACATAAATGTCTCGAAATAACAGTATTATACACAGTAATACAATCAATCAGTTATCGTAACGTTTCTATACAATTCGGTGATCATCCAAGACTTTCACGCTTTTATGTAAGTCATAAATTATCATATTCAAAATATTTATGTATTTTTATACAATACACAGGCTGCCGCTTGGAATTTAGTATCCCACATAGTTGTATCAAGTTTGGTTCTCCGAACTTGGCTTCGAGTACTGTTTAATATTTTGTGTACATTGTCGGCGGCGCTGAGTTTTGGAGCGGTTGACAAACAATTTTAACTTACTCGAACTTGAAAGTGTAAAGATTGAGAACAAAGAGGTTCTTATTTAGATGTTTGTGAAGCACTGTGTGCTTTAACGGTCTTTTAATGTTACAAGGATTGTTACAAGATATATTTGATTTCGTTGTGACATTTACATGATTTTTTCTTTTTTGGTTAAGAATGACGCGCAAAATTAAGTCGTATTTAGATACTACACAAACAAAATATATGATCACGGTTAATAAATTTTTATGGCTACCTTCAAAAACATTGAAAAATCTAATCTTCATTTGAAACATCACAAAAAAATGTGTATTTAGTACGATTAATTATTTATATTAGATTTAGAGTATCAGGTAGTCCGATACTAAGCTCAAAATTCATACTGAAGCATTGATAATAATTTCCAGGTACGGCTATTCAGGTAGGCCATGCCTGCTCCGAACCATATGCGAGGCAGCTGAAGTTCCCTTTACCTATGAAAACGGTTTGCTTGGCGAAATTGGTCATATTTTATTCACGTAAGTACCTAACTCGACTCGGTATAAGGAATTTCTTAAGCGTTTTGAAGATAAGATGTTAAATTTTGGAGGCCGGATAATGAATTAATGTTGTACTAGAGTTTTTAAGGATTTATAACCCTTTACAATGAGTTCGCGCGGCAATTAGCGGACCTTGGTAAAGATGATTTTAAAAGCTCAATATTTTAACGGATAAAATTTGAATTTTTGAGTATACGTACTTGAGTAATACTTTAAAATCT
This sequence comes from Zerene cesonia, assembly GCF_012273895.1. Lineage (NCBI taxonomy): Eukaryota > Metazoa > Arthropoda > Insecta > Lepidoptera > Pieridae > Zerene > Zerene cesonia. The sequence continues at coordinate 1,799,660 of NC_052105.1, read as the reverse complement.
ACTAAATATAATATCAACCTTTTCTTATATTTATTGTGTTACCACTTTGCAATTATCTACAATGATACCTAGAATGCTGAATGCAGTTAATATCGCAACCCTTTACATTTCCACTTCTTATACTCGTACATACATCGTCAAAGCATAATATTTCCTGTACAATCGAGGTAATTTTCCGCTTTACCCGCTTACGTAATGAGATTTTTCCAGATCATTCTATCTTTATGGTAATCTAGATTGAATGCGGACCTAGATATAGCTTGGATTTATAATGATGATCCTGTAAATGGATACTTCCAGGCCCTCGACGACGAAAGATGTGCTGTCTCATCACACTGACAACGAATACCATGCAGCAGAAAGACTGGGGCGGTCCACGAATGGAGGCTGTGAGGTTCTGTTCCCGGAGTGCGAGTCGTCAGTATTGGATACATTCACGGAAATCGGGATGGACACGTTGCATAAATTTGGACTGTTTTAACGAATAAATGTTTTGATATGTGGAACTTATTTTATTTTGATTCTTTTTTACCTTAATATAGAATAGGTTCATTTGTACAATTGTCATAAATATCATATCTTCACATTTTCATGATACTTTGTCTTCTTCCTAATATTATAAAACGGAGTATTAAATGTATGCATGAGTTGTTCTGATTAAGTGCATGTAAGTTAAAGTCTACTTTTGGTACACGTTATAATTTATGGTAGACTAGCAGAACGTGATGCTTTAGGAGGGCATTCTGTAGACATCAATAAAAAAAAGCTATTTAAAAGCCCAACCTATAAGCAATAAAATGTATAGATTGTGGTCTTAATTAAAGTATAGGATTATGATATGTATATACATTTGTATTATCTATCCCGTGTTCTATTGTGCGGTAGACTTATTTTTACATAAAGCCTATTTTATATGTAATAGTTGGCAAAGGTGGGTCGCCTGATGGTAATCGCAACCCATTCGACGAAGCGGTTATGAGTTCGACTGTATTTTTTAGTTTGTTACTTTAGAACTATCGACTGGGTGAACCGATTTTTGATGATTATTTTTTATTTGAAAACTGACGACTCCCGTGTGGACCCATCAAAATTTGATCTGGTTTTGACGATTTAAAGGCGGTTTTTATGTATCAAATGTATCGTTGGACATCGTATTATAGTTTTTTCAACATTCAATATTTAAGCGGTTATTCGACGAATAATGAAATTAAAAATCTACATAATATACATGTTGAATTCATTGGGTACATTGTGTTCTTTATATCCTACATTATCATTTCAGTAAGATAAAATAACATTAACAAATTCTTCTTAGTCTTCTTATGATTTTTTAGAACTATAAAGGTCATACCGTATTATATTAAAAGAAGTAAGTTTTTTTATATCTAAAGTTAATTTATTAACATTTTTACAAGCATTTTTATAAAATTAATATTTATAATAGCGTTTGGTCTTCATTATGATCTTGCACTTTACTAAACATGTCAATCAATGAAATACCACTAGAGTAGAGGCTGTGACAATCTTGATGCAGTTTTCCTTCGTTGTAGGCAATTATATACGGTTCACTGTCCTTAAGCTGATTGCTTTCTTTATCATTTTCAGGACTGGAAAAATAAAAAATAAGATACTTGAAAAAACCATCATTTTCAAGTATATATTGTGTAGATAACTAGCGGTCCGCCCCGGCTTCGCCCGTATATATACAGCCTATATATATAGCCTTCCTCAATAAATGGGCTCTCTAACACTGAAAGAATTCTTCGAATCGGACCAGTAGTTGAGATTACTACGTTCAAACAAACAAACAAACTCTTCAGCTTTATAATATTATAGTACAGATAAATTAAGAAGAAAACCATAAATAAATTTATGCTTGATATATTTTTCATTCCATTATGAGTATTTGTTGAAAGTGTTTCTTTGGAATGCCACTATACATATTCATTCTCTATTTATTTATTTAAATGAATATACATTAAACTATTCAAATTGAATAATTATAATCAGTGATCGTGCATGATCAAGACAGATACAAAATATTAGTTTAATAATATCAATTTAAATAACGTTAAAATAAATAAAAAAAAACATAATAAGCAGTCAATATACTTTTTCACAAAAATGTAACTGCCATAAATATAAAAAACCCTTTTTATTACCATGACCTACATGACATGTTCAAGCCTGTTTGACTGATTTTCAAAAAAGCTCACCCCCCTGCTATACCCTTTAGTTTAGAATTTCTAAAAACCCTTTTTTTGCTAGACCAGTCAATCATCAGTTCCATGTATTGTATTTAGTATTATGTATTTAGATGAAGATTATTACTTAAGGACAAACGTTGCCAGCTCGTGCAGAAGGTCATCCTCATGGTCTGTGTGAATGGGATCAGCTCCAAGCTCACACAATGTCCTCAGAACACAGGCCGATCCGTTGTAACTGAAACTATAATATCGGAATTCACAAAAAAGGCTTCATTAAATTATTAATCATAATGCGTGTGGTGCTTTTTCTCTATGTAACGAATGTCCTAAGTAATGGTACTTTTCTACTCTAACTCATCGGTTATGAAGAATAGATTAAAAAAAAAACTTCAGAAGCTTTCAAAGTAACGAAAAATGTGGCTAGTATATAAATTTATTTCGTAAATTTATTATTAATTTACATGAATATGTATGAAATATAAGATTTTTGTTTGAATGGTTGCTCTTTTTATGTAAAATTATGATATAGGAGTGACTATTAAAATATATTTTCTATTATATTAAGATATCCAATAATTGTCTTAAAAATGTAATTGATCTAACTAATCTGATAATAAGTTATTATTAATTTAAATTACAATACAAGTATAGCGAAAAGGGAAGGTAATATTGCCTATAAATTCTTTCATTAAATAAAGATCAGAGAGATTACCGTAACTCGACCTATTTAGGATGAATTCGCAATATGAAATAATCAATACATTTTAATTAATTATCGTGCTTTTGGTTAAATTATAACATAGATAGGGTTGTGCTGAATCTTTGTAACTTTGAGTTTTAAATAATATATTTATTTAAATATGAAGATCTTCTTGGTATATGGTGGATAAAGCCAGTCCCGTACCCTGTCCTTACGCTTCCTAGGTGAGCCTTTTCCATTGTACTCCTTAAAAATGGATTACATTTTTAGAGGCCCTACCTCTGCAAATGTTTATGGGCGGTGGTAAACACTTAACATTAGGGGAACCACCAGCTCAGTTGCACGCTTTTACAAAGAAGACAGTGTTTTAGAGATTTGAAGATGCTTCTTGTTTTATTTTAATACATATAATTTTGTTTTCGTTTTTAAGATTTTAAAAAACTAAAGGAAGTCTATTTGCAAAATGTTGAAAATACATATCCATGTAATGTTTGGGTAATGCGCGTGGCAAGAAGCTTATATACAATACAAGAATATTATGGCACCTCGCTGGAACACCATTCTAATAACTCTCTATGAATACGATAACTGACGAAGACAAGATTTAAATTCATCAACAACGTCACTAAAACTATGACATTTGCAATTGATCGGCCAATCGCGAACCTCTGGCGATATTCGTGTTGCGTAAACGCGTTTCCGATCGAGCAAACAATAATAAATTATAATAAATGACATCGCCAAAATGGAAATTGACGAAACCAATTTATCTGAAAATTGCTTCCTGCAGGACCTATCCGTTTGTCAGAATGTAATAAATCAATGTTGATAAGTTTGCACGTTTTTGATGGTTGGTAAAAATATTGTTCGCGAAACATATTTCATCTGACTCAGCGTTGTTTTAGCTGGTATCAATTCTTTTGTTGATTGATTTAAGTCGTTAAGTGCTTATGATACGAATTTTTATTGAAAGCGAGCAATGACAGGCTTGTCCTTGAAAGTTGAAACACGATGCCTTATAATTTTATGTGAAAATTTAGCTTATTAAGTTCGGGAACTATACAAATTGAGTTCAGGTGAGAAATAACACAGTTTAGTAAATTTCATTAGTTTACATAGAAGTAGGGAGGACAGTTTTAATATGAAATATAGCATAATGCGCACTGCGGCGACCTTAATAGCTCCATTTTTCACATAGTTTAAAGTGAGAATTAACATTATTTCCTGATGCAGATGGTAGGGCTTACCAGTAGCAATAAAATGCCTTGACTATTATTTCTCGGAATTCTCGACAATGACCTCTTTCTTGTTTAGGATGAAATTCTTGCGTTACTTATGATTAAATTATTTGGTTGCATAAAATATAAAACTCACCCATTCAAAACATCTTCCATATACTTATAAAAGTGGTACAATCTAGCATCATTGTCGTAGCCATCCCTTTCTGTGTCGCGTTTCTTCCTAGACACGCCACCGTATCCCCCATTCGCCTCCAATATGTCGATGGGTATCTGACTTCTATTCCACGGCAACTGAAAGTTCGCTTGAAACGCCCAATTTATGTTGATGGTCTTTACCGGCGTCGGTGTACCGATTCCAATGTTGAACTGAAAATTGTAACACACCATCATCGTCTTTAAAGCTGTAAGGGTAAGATAGAAATTGTTGTGGACATAATACGACCCGTGATGTTGCATATGCTCCCGTCTCGGCTGCAGTTTGTTTTGAGGTAGGTACAAAATGTTCCACTTTGAAGGTAAATTCGATCAAGCCAACGAAATACGTCCTTTGAGGAGGTAAAGAGTTTATAAAATAGAGCGCGGCAACGTTCCCGAACGGAGCTGGATGGGGTCATCAAGAGATAACTGATAGCTTGTGCAACGTTTATTATATTTGATGCATTCGGAATTCGAAACGTGTATTTGGGAATTAAGTAATTGGTCCGCCATTTTGTCGTATGAAGTTATCTTCTATATTTGCGCGGGAATGTAATATACTCGTACATTCTGAATCATCTGCGAGATATAGAATGTAAAAAATACATTTTTCCATTTGTTCAATAATTAATTAAAAAGTATTAACTGCTGGATAATTGTTGATCAATAAAAACAAAAAACAAGAAAAATACGTAGGTATTTTTAATTTTATCATTATATTATAAAGCTTAATAAATAATCAATTATTAAAGAAAAAGCGGATCGATCAATCGAATCCCTCGTCTTTTTAATCTAAAAAAAATTAAATAATTATGTTTTTAAAAGTCTACCAACCTGCAATAGTGTACTATTAGGAAACAATAATTGTCTTCGTTCTCGGCTCAGTACTTCATCTTGAAATTCCATTACACTACATTTAACAAAAATCATTAAACTAAAACCAACCAAAATTCTTCCGATAATAACCATCTTTGAACGGTCCGTAGACGCGAAAGGCACGTGTTAATTAGGTATGTAATCTACGGATTATACGCTTAACATAAATAACGCTAACACTAAACATACACTATGCCATACTAATTCATGAGCTGTTATTATTTGATAAATATCTAAAATTTGCGTATAGCGGCAATACCCTCACTGTTTATTCTTTATCAGGTAAAATTTTACACACTGTCATGAACCATAAAGTTATCATACTTGTATAATTAAATCAGACACAAATATGTGTAAGGTATCGGTTATTGTCTTACTTTAACGTTACAACACAGCTGAAGTGAAGCTTTTCAAAGCTTTTTTGTATGGACAGTCATCAAAACAGCACATTAACCGGATGTAAACCCATTTAACAGGGTGTTGTGAAATGATAGAAAAATCTCTATAGTCATATGATGCCTAAGAGGACATGTGGTCAGTGCCTTAGAATTTCTCGTGACGATCTGTTGAGTAAATAAATTAGTGCACTTAAATCATGTGACTGAAGATTTAAAGTAAGGCCGTGATCACACTGAGTTGCCCAGATTATATAGAGTTCATTAACCTTGTATTCTAGAAATTTCTATAATGTTTTTGATCCATTTTTTGCAAAGATTCACTTGGTGTTTTGATGCTGCTTAATGAATTTGAGAGTGGGATAAAAAAAGCACTATTGAAGTATTAATATATAGCCACTTACGTACTTCTTATTTTCAGATATTTTATGTTTCGAGCTATAGGTAATTGTGCGTTTAAATATTAAGATAAAAAGAAAACTGCTCAAAAATGGAGCAATATATCAATTAAAAAGAATTATAATTAATTCTTAGTATTTGTCGTTTGCAACACTTACGTTCTTAGACATTATTATTTTCTATAAAAAGGTCAGCGACGTCCCTGGGGAGAAGGGAACACAAAAGTCTAACATTGGACCAACTTAGAGTAATTTCCTATTAAACACAAAATAATTACGCTAATTGGTTGAAAATCCGCAGTGTTATTGAAACAAAACAAAACCAAAAAAAAATACACTTGAATTCAGAACCTCCTTTGTTTTTGAGTACGTCGGTTAATACGTTTTTAACTATATATGACAAAAATGAACATATTTTTGGTTTAATCTATTCTATTATATTTATACGTCGTTAACTTTGTAAATTATTTTAAAATGTTAAAGTATTTAAATTAAGTCAACAGCAATGAAAGACTGATTATTTATTTTTCCAAACCATCATGGACATAAAACAATGTTTGTTCAAATCAACCCAAACTAATTAATTTACTACATTACTTTACTTTGTTTATTCTGAAATGAATTAAAAGTCGAGTGTTTAATAATTTCGTCCATTGAAGCCTTTCATTAAAATATCAGTTGTTGAAGTATTCAATTGCGGATGGGAGGGCTTCAAAATCTTTATATTTTAGGTTAGTGGTCCCGACATTAACAATTTTATCTATTTTTGATATATTTAAATGTTGAGCGTATAATTAATCATTTTAATATGCTTTACTTTAACATACATGGATTTTTACATTTTTTAATGCGATAAATATTTGGAAAGATGTACAGATAAAATGAATGCATGTCGTGTTCTTGTTATAACATATTTTAAATGAACAGGTAGTTACTATATCGTTAACAATATATAAAAACTTGTAACTTGTGGGTGTATTGGGTGGGTATACTGGTATCATCATCATCATC
>NC_052105.1:1784183-1791637 GCF_012273895.1 Zerene cesonia | reverse complement strand
TGCACGCTCGCCCGGTCTCGAACCCCGACTTATCGATTTTTGAAGTCCGAGGTCCTCACCACTGAGCCACCACTGCTTTATTATATATGTATACTGGTATACTGGACGGGTATTACAGGCTTAATTCGGCAAAAGCGGCTGTTTTATTGGATAGATTGTTATACGTATAAATAATTTAAAGTAACACTGATATATATTTATACATCTTGGGGCAATAAACATATTGATTTTTTTATTTAACAAATATGCAACAGAACAGAAACTATAGAAACTATACGCTCTAGTAGTACACAATTTCAGTCACGAAATATTCGAATAAGTTTGTGACTAAATTGAGGTTCCCTTAATTATAAAGTTCTAAAAGCGATGTAATGAGGTAAGGTCTGAAAAGAAACTCGCGGGAAAATTGAAGAGCGAACGCCCTAGGCTATAAATCAAGAAATCTATTTAAAACATCCAAGATCCGTTTTTATGGGGATATAGTTAAAAAGAGATAGGTATGTCTACCCGCGCTTACGTTTGAAGTCAGTGCCGAGGAAATTTAAGTGGTAAACTCGTAATTATTATCCGTGGCCCTTTTTAATAACTAGATTCCGCTTGATCGAAGGTCAAAGGTACTCGCATTGAAATGTGATTTTGTATCGTGATAAAATGTTGTTTCTAGTCATCATCACCAGCTACAAAAGTCATTCTACAAAATCGCCTCGATCCGATGTGAAAGAAATACAAACATTTAAACACTTTCGCATTTTAAATATACAAAAATATGGTGTGTATTATAAAGTAAACGTTTAATAATATTATTGAAAATGTAATTACAAGGAGTCTTGGGAATAAATGGTTCATTTATGTATTAAATAGCAATTAAATTAAATATAACAAAGATGTAAAATGTGTAAGTAACACATATTCCTTTAATTAATTTTTTTTTTATATAATAGAGACATTAGTTCTTATTAGCTTGTATTTAGGTTTTTAGTTATTTTTTATTAACTCTGAAGGAGACAATTGATATACACGAACTACATAAAAAACTGTACATCTTCTGTTGATTATTATTTCTAACGCATGTATTAAAAAATTGTATTTTATCTTTAACAAGAGCTCTTTTCGATAACTGTAAAAAATATAGTGTTCAGCACTATTACGTTTGCAATAAATATATTTTAATTAAAACCCTTGTTAACACCCAATTTAATAAAATATTTACGTCAAAATCAAATAGAAACTTACTATAATAAAATCAAACAATATATTAACGATTGTCAATAATTATTTCATTAAACTGTTGCATAAGTGTGTTTTATTTTTTAAATATTTCACATACACATATTTTGTTAACAAGACTTCTGAATTAACAAAGCATTCAGACGCGATATTTGTATGCGAAGAAAGACCGGAGCCAAGGCTCTTAAGGCATTTAAACGCGTGTATTAGTTGTGTGAACATGTCTTTACTATGTTGGAATATGGCGTATGAGATCAATTATGGCTTGTAAAGATTTGGAGTAAAGTGTCGCTACACTATTCCATTTTTCTTCAAAGACATCATGTCAAGGTATGGATATATTTGAACGAATCGTTTTTATAGGAAATGTAATAAAGTGAGAATTAATCGTGTAGATTTTCTATATTTTTGTTGAAAAGTGCTTTCTTATTTTTATACAAAAACATTGTATTTCTTTAAATTTTGTTATTAAATGTAAAAACCGTGGATGTTTTAATTATCAATTGAAAGAGTAAAAATAGCCCTAAATAAAATGTAATAAATTAGTAATAATAAACGAATTTCAAAAATAACACTACATTAATTAACATTGTCAACTATTAAAAAAATGTACTTTTATTTTATGTATTAAAAACCTTGTTAAAACGTATATCCAATGTTTTTTTACGAAAACATCGCGCCATGTTTCTGTATTGCTATTTTACTGAAAATTATAACTTTATCTAAGAACATTGTTTTGCAGATGTTTGTGGTTAATTGTTTTTCTACTAAACCTTATTAGAGCTGAAATATCCGATGAAGATGAAGAGTACAGGATGAAAAGGCAAATTAATTCTATACCTCTCGTTTATCCTTATGGAGGTACTTATAAGGTATTACATTTTTCCTCTGTTAATTTACTTCGACCTCGATATAGAATTATTTCTTACAATGCTATTTTATACTTTTTTCTTTTTATAGTAAGACTAGCTGCGCCCCGCGGTTTTAACCGCGTTAGTCCGTATCCCGTAGGCATATCGGGATAAAAAGTTGCCTATATGTTATTCCAGTTGTCCAGCTATCTACGTATCAAATTTCATTGCAATCGGTTGAGTAGGTTTTGCTTGAAAGAGCAACAAACACAGGCAATTTTTATCCCGATATTCTTACGGGATACGGACTAATAAAGGTACCAGCTAATTAAATCGCTCATCATTTCAGTTCATCATCGGTTTCTCATCACCAGTGCCGAACAGAGACCACATAAGTCTAGCGTTTGCCGCCAACTTCCAGTACCAATATCTACAGTTTCAGAATATATCTGAGCTATCTAGATATTACTTCATTAAAGAAGTTTCTAGAGAGCAGAGGGACGCCGAGTTAGAAGCGAGGAAGGATGAGAGACTAGTTTTTTACAGAGCTGTCGCTGATATGCTCGAAACGTAGGTTTATAATTTCTGTGAAAGCTTAAATAAATACTAAATATTAAAGCTACATACATGCTTCAAATATATGTAATAATTTACTCTGTGTGCATACAACGATTAAATTATAATTAATTTTAATTCAATTTGCAAATAGGTTTATTGTGCATACATTATTCAACAATAGGATCAGGCAAGATAACGAATGTATGTAGGTATGAATTATATACAACCTGTATATAATTCATACTTATAGTATTTACAACATAAAACTGTTTTTTAGATTTTGTTATTTTGAAACTATAATAATCTATTGAACCTCTAGGCTCTCGTTACTTCCAATATTCAAATTTAAGAATTTTAAGTATATTATCAACTCGACTCATAATAAGTAAAAGGCTCAAAAATGACCAGGTGGCGTTGTATAAAACATAAATTGAAATGAACACCTTATTTCGTGATAGTAATGTTCACAATCTATTGTATCGGTCATTAGAAAACTCTGCCAAATACACACGAAGGCTGAGTTTTACTTCGGAAAATTATTTAGTGTGTGTTAGTCTTTATTGTACGTCAGTGCAGTTATAAATAACATTACGTATAAAAACTTAAGCATATCGAATCTAAATATCGGCATTTGTTGAAAGAGCGATATTCCCAGAATGAGGGATATTTTGATAAATTCGTGGAAACCGGAGTTAAATCTAGAAATGAATATAAATTATCCTATTCATTCCCCGAGCTAGCGGGTTACCATGCGTAATGGGTCTCTTGAGATATTTCCTAAATTTGGCGGTAAATCGAAAATCAAAAAGCGATTGCAATTGAGGTAATTTATAGTGGCGTGGCGAAATTAATCGCTTAAATCATCGTGCAATACGTTATTTTTTACTTATCTGGCTTAGCTAGGTGTGACTTCAATTAAAGATCAAAGGTCAGAACTTTAAAAGATGGCACGTTCAAATATCTAAAGAAAGTGAATAGATAATTTCTCAATTGGAACTTTCTACGTACTGAAGCAAAGTATGCAATTTATTGCCAATTACATATATGTACACAGATTATGTAGGCAACGACGTAGTTTACGCAAATTACGATATACCTTCAATCAGGTGATGTCAAAGTATGTATACAGGTGCTATGTCAGCTGTAGTGTTTGGATAGCGCTGTGAGTGATTTAGCTAGAAAATGTTCCTTCAATGTTTTTCCTTTATAAATTTGTTATTTTCTACCAAGCTTCTTAAAATATACACAATTTTCTGGCATGTGTATTTAACTCACTTAAACGAAATTGAATATTTATGGTGTTAACATACCTAAATGAAAGATATCAAATTTAAATTTTACTAAACTATTGAAAACCCTATAAATATTTCTTCTATCTTGTATTTATCACGCCTCCTACATGGCTGGACTGATATGAAATCTATTGGCATTAAGTTGATTCGACAATAGTTTAAATTAACAATAACGCGAGCAAACACAGGCAAAATCTACTTTATATATATAAATTTCGTTTCAGCAAAGGAATGAATGGGCAGGATTGTGTATTGCGGGCGATATGTGAAGCAGCGCAGTATCCTGTGGAGGAAGACGGGCTGGTGGGGGAGGTGCTGCATATTATGTTAACGTATGATTCAATATAATTAATTTTGACAAAAACCAAACAGAAATCTTAACTAAAAAACAGAATATAACAAATACTGCTTCCATTATGTAAAATTATTGCCTTTTTATACATAAAAATATATTATAATATATTCTAAAATATAATTCATCAGTTCAGCTCATTTTGTAAGCCTTTGCTAGTCAATTCCTATCTTTATTTTATTATTGAAATGAGGATAATTAAATAAATCCAATCTATACAATTCTAATGGGCATATATCGATGAAATTGATAATAAGTTAGTCTTTGAATAGAGCCAAAAGTGTCTTCTTTACAGTGCAGATTAAAATAATTTCTTATGCATAGCAGAAAAAATCATCAATCATAAACTCTCATATTCCAGGCCAGACTACGGTAAAACCCCTTTCGACGAAGAAGACCCAGACTACATAGAAGCGATGTCACCATACGTAGATGCAGCAGTCGCCGGCCGGCAGATGTTCGAGTGTGCGTTTGTGTATAATAAGTGCCCACAAGGACAAGGCATATTGGAACTTATATCTGCGCTTCATGATGAATGAAAACAATATTATAATGAATTCAATAATAAATAATATAACATTTGCCAAGTTTGTGTTATTCGTGATTAATATTTGGTTAAAAACTAAGTAAATAGTGAACAGTTTCAATAATCTAATTTCGTTATAGCGAATGGCAGAACGTTTATCAATACTCTATTTCTATTCGGTTTTATAACAGTGCAGTAAAATAACCAATATGTAAATTATATATTATTACATAAATCACACGGTGTATCTCTGTTGCTTGTAATACTAGGTAATAATAACACAAAAGGAGAGATTATTCAACTGCACGGACTATTTTTGAACTGACTTAAAAAAGGAGGGTATCAATACAACTGTGTTTGTTACGACATAACTATTTACTGCGTGAACCGATTTTTATGCTTTTATATGTGTAAAAGCTGGTGCCTCCCATGTCGTCCCATTCCTAAAAATTTGAAAGCGTTTTAGTTATTTGTTAAAATTAATGGTGCATTTCTAAATCGAAATGTTAGAAGTTAGTCGTTATCAAATACGTAAATGTTAAACTGTAAAACCCATTGCAAAATCACATTAAACATAATTTGCGAAACACCGATAATCAAAAATTAAAATTATTAATTAATAAACACGTCCCCATTTTATTTTATAACTATTAGTGACTAATTCGCACATAGTTATAACGCGGCGGCGCCAATTAAACGTAGTGATATTTGTTGGAAATTAGATTAAAAATGTTTTCGCAGCTTGTTAGCGTGATATTGTAATGAGCTCATTAGTTTGTTAAAGCATTTTCGTGTACTGCACTCAGTCACATAACTATTATAAATTGTGTGAGCAACTTTGTGCGTAACGTAGATGGAGTTAAACCGACTTAGAACCTTCCCCTTTCCATATAAAGGAGCAAGAATTCAATTTTAATTTATTTTGTTAGAAGCTTCGTAATCTGTGGATATCGTAGGCAGGTAGGTAGTGTATGTTTTTATGTCATAGCAGGCAACTGATCTAGGTGGTTCACTTTTGCTTTTAAAAATTAATGAAATTTTTATAAAAAAACAAATTATAAATAAAATAAAAAGTGAAGACGTAATACAAATGTAGAATATGTCACTAATTTTAAGAATTTTCTCGAATAACCGTTAGTTGTTCTGAGAAAAAGGTAGTAACGAAGACATACTAAATGTCACATGAAATAAGAATAGTATGATGTATGTATTAAGGTAAATATTCAACAAATCGACCTGTGTAAAATATTGTATGTAAGACGACTATGAAGACAAATTTCATTTAAAAGTATAATTGGTTCGAACCAAAATGATAGGGACAAAAACCTGTTTGTTATTTTAGACATTTTTAACCAAATATTTGAAGTAAACTAAAAAAAATGTTACTAATAACATAATCGAAATACATGTTTTTAATTTGATGTAAATTCTATAAATCTTGTGCAATCTCATGTTAAAAAAATACTTTTTTTATTTTACGTTAGTAGATACTAATGCGCGGCATCGCCAGCGTGATGAAGGTAATTCCAATGGGAATAAGACGTTACAACGCGGTAAAAAGTTGTCTATATCACTCTCTAGTCTCCTATCGCCAAACACAAAAATAAATCTATAAAATCGACCCATCGCTACATGAAAGAAAGCCAAAGAGAAACACTTACTTTTTTTGTTAAGGTGGAATAGAAAGCTTATGTCTTTACAAATGTATTGCTTGCTTATTAGGATGCTAAGGAATGAATGGTGAAAGGGAATAATGGAATACAGCGGGAAGGGTAAAAGAAGGGTTACGGGCCACCGGTGCCCCCCCACTCGTCATACGAAATACAGTAATACTCATATGCTACTATTTTTTGTGGGGGTATAACCCCGGCGCGAGCTGGCCCAATTCCTGCTAATGCTCTCTTCTCCCGCATTAAATTACTCAATAGTTTAATTTTATTTATTTTATAACTTAGTACTAAACAGTTTATTTAGAGATCCGTGTATGGAGATACTTCCAGCATGGAAAAGGGACAGGAAGATACCGATGCAGCACAATCTTCTGTCGTATGGTTGTGCCATTTATCTGTTGCTGAAGATTGTTGTCTGAAATAAATAGATTGTTTTACAACGATAAACATTTAATACAAAATACATCAATAAGTCTTTTATATCTAAATACATTCGGCTAAAATCAAACACAAAAAAAACACAAAATTTGAATTTTTTACTAGTAAAATTTGGTCATTTTTGAATTGTATGCTTTTAATAGAAGGGCCAATTATTTGGTTGATAATATAAGGAATCTGAGTTGTAATCGTAAATTATACGTACCTAAACACCATCTTCAATATTTTAAAATAAATCCCTCTGGGTGCTGAGATCGTATTGGTTTCACAGATGGCGCGGCGGATGCAATGGAATCCGTTTAAACCATTACTGAAAAGAATAATAAAAATTTAATAAAGATTATATTAGCTCGCAATAGGGAAGGAAATAATTTTGCCACTAAAAGGTTTACAACAGCACATGTCTGGATGAAGACATCTTAAATGTAAAATGTTTTTTCAATAAGGTAAAAAGAATGCTTCACTCATTAAGGCGAGGTGAGTTCAGCGATTAGCCTCTATTGAGGGGGTGAGGTGCGGGGTCTGAGGGAGGCACGCCCG
>NC_052105.1:1767368-1783183 GCF_012273895.1 Zerene cesonia | reverse complement strand
TTATTCCATTTTGTATAAGAAAAATTGAAAAAACGAACCAAAAATTTGCGAGTCTTAGAACTCACCTCGCCTTAAATTATTGTACTGTCATCGATCCTTTGTGGGTATACAAAACCTGTTCGTTTAAAATGTATAAATTGTCTGCAGGAGTTGGTTACAGACATACAGGTGAAGCTAATAAAAGCGTGTTTATATTGAATGATATTAGATATTATCTCATTTTCTTAGATTTTGCAAACTAAATAACGTATATAATAAAATAATCACATATAATAAAACTTTCTTACACCCAATATTCTCATGGGGCAGAAATCCTTACTCGAGCAAGATTACGTGATCAGCTACATATTTAGCTTTCCACATAGTTAAAATATACTTGAAGCGTTTATAACAAACTATTTGGCATCATCCGGAATCCGAATTCGTTATCAGTATGTACCTATATAAAAACAAAGGAGTCAGAATATAAGGCAGTCTAAGTGCCTAAATAACGGGCCCTAAAAGATATTTATAATACATATTATACATTGTCTCCCGCACGGTGCACTATGCTCAATGGTGCTTATAATTTTGCATGTGCTGATTACGTACTAAATGCTTATAAAATCAATCAAAATAAAAATAAAAAATAAAAAGAATGGAACATATTGGATCATTAGGATATAGTTAGTGTTAGCATTATTTAAAATATTTCAACCCCACGAACATTTAATTATAGTATGAAGAGTTTATTTGTTTGTATGTTTACTCGCTCGTATCAGAAACTACTGAACTGATTTGATAAATTCTTTCACCATTATATAGGTACGTGATTTTTGAGTTCTATATATGCTAGAAATATTATAATGAAACATACCTGTCTAATAGAATTTCTAAATTATTATAAATGCTTCTTCTACTGAAGTGGTGGTAGGGATGGAAGGAGTCAGGTGGGTCATCCCAGTTCAAACGGAAACCTATCGCTTGGGCGAATATCTGATTCCAGGGTACCATATTAGCTTTGAAGTTGAGTCGGATCTGAAAATAATCGTTTCACATAACTAATAGAAATAAGAATAAATAATGGAGGTATCTTTGAAACTTTTTGCGCTTCCGAAAGACTATAATAATTAAAAACAAAATCTAGTATGGTTGTTAATTATATTTAGAGAGGGTGTGGGGTGCCCGACCATAGGCACACACCGAAAGAGTAGAAGAAAGAATCCTGAGGAGGGACTATTGGTGGCCATGTGGCGACGATCCGTGGCGACGGATCGGCGAAGGACACGGGTTCAAATCCTGCCTCTTGATCATTATTATTGTACCTATATTTTTCTCAAATGTAAAGAGCTAAAAGCTATGTATCTGTTTAATTGAAATTATATTGTAATATCGATACTGAAAAGATAGAAGAACCACAATATGACTATATTATGTGAATTTTGCAGTATCCGTAACATTCTAGTATATGTCTAATCCCATAAAATTTTGCATTAAATAATTATTTATATATATTAATAGCGTCCTTTGGGAAAGGTATTCCAGATTTTAAAATGGGACCACAATTTCCTATGAAACATAAAATAAATCACGGCAATTACAAAGGATCTAAAATATGACACAGCGACCTGTCTTAATTTTGATAAAATAGTATTTTGTTATAGAGTTGGTAAAAGATCATAAAACATTCAATTGATATACTTACGAAAAACTTTGTCACATTACGGAAGCTAAGATACCTCTTCGTTCTGACTTGTGTATCGCTTTTTCCTCGGTCGATCAAGAGGAACAAAACAATACAAATATAACAAATTAATATCACTTGGTAAGTCCTACGCATAATTACAAAGTCATTCATGCATGGCACAATCTTGGATGTCTTTCCATGTTGAAGCTGTGTAACTGAAACAAAGAGTATGTTTTTAATTTATTCATTAGCAAGAACTTTGATGAGACGGAGACAAATATATAGCTTGAATAATTAAATGATTAGTAGTGTAGAGATAAATTAGTCGCTTGTTGATTCGGGATAAAAACGAAATAAAATGTAGGTTATAACATTCACAGATAAAGTTGCCTTCTATTGTAGTTATTTTTGATTCGGTGCAGTAGATACAGATATTAACCTCTACAATGTCACAAACTCACAAACTATAATAATATAGCCATAATAATATTTTAAGAGTTGTTACTCTACCTAGCACCTACTTAGCTAGCTGCGCCCCGCGATTTCACCCGCGTATCTGTATCCCGTAGGAATATCGGGATAAAAAGTTACCTATGTGTTATTCCTGTTGTCCAGCTATCTACGTGCCAAATTTCATTGGAATCTGTTCAGTAGTTTTTACGTGAAAGAGTAACAAACATACACACATCCTTACAAACTTTCGCATTTATAATAGTAGTAGGAAGTAGCACATACATATTAGTAATTTTGAAGTAGAAAAATAGGGATATCGAAACTAATTAACACAAAGGATTAATTTAATTGAAATTAAAGTAACTGATTGATTTAATACGTATGTAATTGTCAGTTAAACATATGTTTGTACACACACAGCTATATCCAATAAACTAACTTCATTGATATTAAAAACAAATACAACTTCTATTCAGTTAAAATATAATGAAAACTTACCAGTTTCGTATTATTTTGTTCGCATTGCGAGAATACTGAAATAAAATCACTTTGAAAGCGACATAGGAAATGTCTGAATAATAAAGCGGAAAACGTAGCGGTTTCGGTGAAAGTAGGTGTTATTTAATTTAAAAATTATCAATGCGCGTACACGTGTAGCTATTTAAAAGTATATCAGGTCAAATGCTGTATAGGTTGTTGGAAATTAGCATAAACATTTTTCATTTTTCATTTCTAGTGTTTATTTCTTCGAATATCAAACGTATTTTATAACTGCTAAGACATGAAATACCTTAATCTTAAGTGGAGGCGCTGATTCAATGATAGATTTATAAACGTATTTTCCGTTTATAAAATGGGTAATTAAGAGAAACAACACATAGTTATTTATACTATTGCCCTATATATCTAGGCCACTTATTGTATGGATTTCAAATTGGAAGGAAACGGAAAATCACAATTCTAAGAATTAAATTAAGATAAATAAATAAAAGATAAGGAAAGGATAGTCGTCGGGAATATGGACTGAAAAGTATGAGGAAAAGGATCGTCACAAGAAGGACCTCTAGCTCCCCCATTCATAGTAAGAAACAGTTTCTAGAGGATATTCGGTTGGGGTGTTGTACCCTCACCAGTGCATACAGGCTTCACAAATTTGATATATTTTATGAAATTCCAATCGGAATAGTAATAACTGTATTTTGCAATTGAGTAAATTGACAAAGTACCCCGATTTTGTAACTATCAAACAACTCTTGTACTTACTTTGGGGTTTGTAAAATAATACATCGGTAATAAACCGGGGATATTTATTACAATTTATTTGTCAGGGTACTGGTACTATGAAGACATCAAATGTCGTTTTGAAGGATTCGATTATAGCTCTTCTGGTCCATCTTCTATTCAGCTTACGTCAATAAATGCTCTGCTACTATAATGTTAAATGAATCCCGCTTTGTGCGGGTAGTTCGATTTTGACTGGAGTTTTTGAAATTAATCTGGGGTTTGTTTCACATATGTTATATGAAAATTTAACGTACGTATGGAGCATGAATTTATTGAACGTATAATTGTAAATAATGGTGGGTACACTACAGTATATTCTCGAGCATTTCTATGTAATGTAACATACCTGCGAATACCCACGGCTCTGTTCAGTGTGATTCTCGTAACGACGAATTTTCTTGTTATATTTCATTCTATATAATTGTTTTTAATTTTCGTCGTGCATTACGTGCATTAATTGTTTAAATACCACACCAATATCTTCACTTATTGGTTTTATAATCAGGTTATTATTAAACATAGAATGTCATGTTCGAAGAGGTTCGATGAAATTTAAAAACGACGAATTCTAAACTCTAGTCTAGAATAGTCTAGTCTAGTCTATTCTTTACCCACCATTATTCAACACCGATCACATAAGTATTATAACCGTTTAATATTTATTGAACAAGGTGTATAATGATAAAATAATTTAATTACTAATGAAATACAAATTTCATTTAGTTTGGGATGGAATTTGAGTTATAATTATTTGTAATATTTTTATCTATATCAGTCAGAGCACCCTGTGGTTCGCTAATAACGGCTTAAGTTAAGATGTTTGAACATCGTGATTATCATTTTACTAACCTTCCTAGTTTACAGATAAATTTATGGTATTAGTGTAATCCGAAATCTCTTAAAAATGTAACATTTTGTGTCACTACATAATAAAAACATTTATTGATAAAGATGAGGGTATCACAAATAGTTGTGTTTTTGTGTTTCTTAGTGACATGTATTTGTATGGATTTTAATTCAACTGAATCAAGTGATAGTCGAGTGTTATCAAGGAAGAAAAGGTTCCTAGTGTTTCCTGAAGGGAGTTCCTTTCAATTGGGTGAGATATAAACTAGGATTAATAATTTTTAGTGCAGTTACAGACTAGCTGTTAATGAATTCAAATGAAATTTTGTGGAATATCACATATCTGTTTAGATGATCGGTATTTATTAATTATTATTTTTATTAGTATTATATTAGTAAATAAGTGATCAGCTTTTTGTACGGCTTGCAATACCCGACCTATATATTTTTTTTAGGTGCGAGTACATTATACGTTTTTACAATAAACTTCTTCATATTGTTAGAGTTAAATAGGACTTAATCCATTAAGCCTACTATATAATAATAACCTACTATATAGCTTTATACTATATATATTATACTATACTAGCTGACCCGGCAAACGCTGTTTTGCCTTACTCTTATCATTTAGAGGTATAAAAAATAGATGTTGGCCGATTCTCAGACATACTCAACATGCATACAAAATTTCATAAGAATCGGTCAAGCCGTTTCGGAGGAGTTTGGCAACGAAAACTGTGACACGAGAATTTTATATATTAGATATATATATATATATATCTAATATATATATATATATATATATATATATATATATATATATATATATATATATATATATATATATATATATATATATATATATATATATATATATATATATATATATATATAACATATTGTCTCTGGCACTGTTTTCATTTTGAATGAAATGTGTTGTAGAGCAATATCGCATTATACAAGAGTTTCTTGTCGGCTATACTGTGAAGAAACTGACTTCCGAACTGGTGTTAGCACCATTTAAATATTTATTTAGTTATACATACTGATGATTTAAAAGCTCCTTTCAAATAAGTCTAGTTGAATAAATGGATGTTTGAGTTTGAGTTTCGTTGGTCAGGTTAGCAAGAAGACAGTTTTTAAGGATAAATATTCTGCATTGCAAATTTCTCTCTATGGGAGTGCGGACGAAATAGTGAGAAAAGAGGTTTGAATGTAAATACTCCCTCCTCACTTTTAATAAACATAAGTATCGTAAATTCTCTGAACCAATATATACGGTACTATGTTGAATAAACCTATAAAAATACGCCCACTAGTGAGTTACAGTTTGATCTTTTTATTATATCATCCTTGAAAGCTCGCGTAAAATACAAATAAAACAGGCCTAGACGTTATAAACGATTGGGCGACTGCGGGCAGCAACCGACGCGTTAAGAGGGCCAGAGGGACCCATTTGTGGTCAAATAAATGTACCCCGAATCATTAAAGAATTCAGTCATATAAATCAATTGTAGGTGGTAAATGAGATTAAGGTTCACTCCGGGAAATTATTATACTTATGCTAAATAAATGGAATTAAATTGTTTTCTCTTGATTATGAATTGTTGAAGCATAAATTGTAGTAATTGTTACATGTGTGCATAATTTTAAATTGATTTGATGTTATGAAGTTGGTGTGAATTCGTTAAAATTGTATTTTTAAAAATACAAAAACATACATTAGATGTAAAATTAAGTATATAAACAGGCTATGTCGTTCACCAAGATAAGATGCACACTTTTATTAGCTTCATCTGTATGTTTGTATGTAACCGACTTTTTTAGACTCGATTTTGATCCATTTTAAACGGACAAATTTAATTCAGATTGGTGAAATGCGATGATTAACGTTGGCGTGAAGCTTATGGAAAAGTGAGACAATTAAATTGATTCTATTATTGAAGCATATCTTATAGTCTTTTTAACTATTCATTTATATAATATAGGTTGCTTAGTTATAGTTAGTAATATACCATGCGATAATTTATCTTCAAGTCACTCAAATGAAAAATGAATGCGGTGTTACCAGTGAATAAAATACTTATAAAAATATCTGTTACAGAATTTAAACTTTATTAATTACAGTGCGTATATTTTGTGTTTTTATTGCAAGAAGAAAATAATCTAGACTAGAAAGCTAAGTCACATAAATTTTCTAAATTCAAAGTCAGATTTTATTTATATGTTTATTCCTATTTCATGCGCAGTATGACATCCAGACTATCTAATACAAAGTATTTCGATGTATATAAAGCGAATTAAATATCATTGTACAAACAAAGAAAATTAATAAACTTTATACTCATAACTATTGAAAGAAATACCATACAAAATGAACTCGAATTTATTCTATAAATATATTTTAAAGAAGCTTCTATGTTCCAATATATTTATTTGAATCAACTTGTACTTTCCAGTATTCTGCACCACATACCCAGTGCTGACAAGTATTGGAGATATATTCCTATGGGGAAACACAGCCGCGCTCGCATTCGAGTTGCCTCAGGATCCCTACTCCCCCTTCAATCACAGAGCTGACCCCCTTCATAGACGAGTGGATACTAAAGTTATTTATTACACCGATGAAGCGGGGAAAATTATTCACAGGCAACCCTATAAAAGGTGAGATTTTATTGTACACTAAATTTCCTTCATTTTACGTTATCGCGAGTCTTCTATACAAATTTTCAGCCACCCTTATCGCGACACTTAAAATGGTTGCTTAGATTTTCATGCAACTGCATTTCAAAGATAATCGAAATCAATTCAAAGGATTTGCTAGTTTTCAAAACGAATTATACGATATTTCTGTTGGAATATTTATCTAATATTTATTCAACCTCGAAGCTAATCTAACCATAGAGCCGGTTTTTAGTTTTCTTTTAATAAGAATAATTCAATTTTATATCTTATAATATATGAGCAGGCATATGATATCGAATTATTCCGATTTGATCTACTAATACATGCAAATACTTTTTCACGGATACCCGTTACCGAAAGAAGTGTTAAAGAAATAGAATTTTCTCGAAGGGAGCGCGGATCTTGCGCTCTCTGAGGAAAACAACCCACAAAGGGGACGATCAGGGAACAAACGGCGCGATTGCACATGCAAATTTATCTTGGGCGTGGAAAACCCGTGCCATTTTGTGTCCGCAAACATACTAGTTTATCGGCGTTTATAAATGTTAATATGGTTTTTTATAAAAAATTGGGATACGTTGTCGATTGGGTGAGATTGTTACGATTGCGTAAGCGGGTTGAAAAATACGTTATCTTTCGTAAATTCATCAATGTTTTGATTGATTAATGGTTAAGTATACTTTAGTATAAGCCAAGAGCCTTTGTATCTATGTGTGTTCTCTCTTTAAATAAATACACAAATTATTTTCATTTGTTTATTTAACACTTCACATAAAAGTTTACAATTTTATAATATACCTATTTAAATTTATTCAAAAAATGGCTAACTCATTTAAATAAATATCAATAATGCATAATGTTCAGTGATTCAAAGGCACACTCACGTGGTCTTTTCGCGAGTTTCCTCGAAACATCTCGAAACCTTTTTAAATTCAGGAATATTTTCGCAACTTCCGTGACAGATTTTACACACGAGAAAATTTCCTTGTTGATCCGATACAGATTTGAATGTTCAGGCTTACTCACTGGGTGTGAGGGAGAACCGTTGGTGCGTAGGCGACTTTAGTCAACCGTACTTTTATAGGAATATAATGTAAATAGTACACCGCTGGAGAAAATAGGATTATTGCCTGTGATGTTTTGGTTGCAGAGAGCTTTCATCTTTGATTTAAACTGAACAAAATAGAACGTCACGATGATTATATCTGTTCACGAAATTCGATTATTCGTCATAAAAATATCTACTTACCATGCTTTTGTCAAACTCTTTCTTACGTTAAATCATATAAGCATGATAAGGACAGAAGCGCGATAAGTTCTGTCCATAAACGTTTCTAACAAGACGGAGAGAATTTGATTGATTATAATTCTAAACGATAAATGAATCCATACAGATATTAAGAGCAAAGACAATAACCGTACTCACTCCATCATTCATGTGGTGTGGATGAAATTGGAATTCTATGTTCGCATTAATCTGCGTGCATAATTCGCTTATATTAATACATTTAATAGGGATCAATGCATGAGTAAAGATTATGCACTGATCCTACTAAGACCCTTGTCTCTTAGAGGTTACTATAACAAAGCATTCAAGATTACAGGCCTGCGTGCATTGCGTATTTAGGAAAATTTATAGATTTTGAAACGAAGTGGGGCAATTCTAGAATCGTCCTTAATTTTTATTGTATTGCTAAGAACACTTCCGAATAATTTACATTACAATGAAAAAAAGCACACACACGCAGACTCGTCTAACTGTGAGTGTAATAACTCACTTCTTTTACGGAGGGGTTAACAAATGTTTTAATACGGTTTTAATAAGTTGAGTGTTGATATTGTTACATATTTTTGTATTATATACGTACATATATGAGGTCGATATGATGATAAATAATTGTTAATTGTATTTAACCAATAAACAATATTTTTACGATAGTATAATATAAAACTGAAGCAACTACAAAATATCTGCTTTTCTATCTCAGACGTGGAGTTTCCTGGTACCTCTCGTGCTGGTGAAATAACGTTGATGATATTTTTGTGAGCCTAAACTAACCCAATTGAAAGTACTTACATGTCTTTCAATTTTAAATTAATTTGGTGTTGTACGTAATATATCAATGGACAATGTGAATGTGTGTGAGTGACATGTGAACAATAAATCAACGACAATGTGAAACAAATGTTGCTATATAAATTAAGTTTATTCTCCCATACAAAGGCTCACACAAAAACTCATAGCTTTACGTATTGCTCGTGGCTCTTAACAAATGAACGGCATGTTCATTTCAGGAAACTTCTCGTAAATCCTGCGTTTGCGAAACGCAGTGTGGACATGGACAGAAGACAGATTCATGCATCAAGGACCAGATTGGGATTCAGTGATACAACCAACACTGAGTTTCACAGGACGAGCCGCACTGCTTTGTATGATAAAATCGAAACAATGTTACAAGGGTGAGCTTCATTCGACTTAAACCAATGACGGCTGTGAAATTATCTTGCGAATTGTACCTAGATAATGGTTTTACATCAGAGTAGGTTATGGACCGATGACTTTTTTATTTCATTGACTTACTTTTGACGATGACTTAATTTTTCACTTTGCGTTTTATTTATCATAATTGTCTACGAAATCAATCAAATTTTTCCGCTTATATACAGTCAATATTAGAGGAACCAATAAATGATAAATTAAAAAATTACTAATTGACAAATAGATTTTTTGGTTAAGTCATGTTATACATAAAATAAATATATATGAAATGTACTTACCTATGGCAACGTTATTTTATCTATATTTATAGCAAACGAAACACTAATTCAATACAAAATTTAAAAATTACATTTTAATTTTTTACCATCGCGCACTCCCAAAACCCTGAACCCTCTTATAAGTTTGCGGCTATAACTGGTCAAACATTACTACTGTGCCTTGGAAATAAATACATTTTCTTTCTTTCTACGCTAATAACCCTAAATTTGACCCACTATACAGTACCATACCACAAATAATACCCAACACTTATATTCTTTATATCTGTTAGGTTGGGCGGCAACGGGAGGCAGTGTCTGCTGAAAACGCTATGTATAATCGGTCAGACGAACCATTATCCCCAGGGCGGCTTCCTGCAAGAAATATTACGGGCCGTGTTCACGTAAGCCTTTCAAATAATATACTATTTCCCCTTTCTGTTTTCTTCCATTTGTTACAATTGTGGATTTTTTCGGTTGTACACTTTTGTGTTGATTCTGTAATTTGAAAATCGAACGTGGGTTATGGGTTGCATTTGATTTTAATGAACACCGTTTTATATTATTATTTATCTCTATCTATAATTCCTTTTTTGCGAATTTAAAAATGTACCATAGACAATAAAAAAAATGTTACATTTTCTCCTTTTTCGATTGAAAAAGAACAATCACGCCATGTATAGCATTAGCTTGATATAAAAACCAAAATTAGTTTGTCTATTACTTAATATGATATTATTCCAAAACATTATAAACATATGCATACATACATATAATATAAAACACAGATAATTAAAGCAATCCATACGAATTAAAAAAAAAATTGCTACTACACGGCACCCCAAAGCCAACATTTAATCACAAAACCCCGTACTACATTATTAAGCTTGAAAATATTTCTACATCAGGGCGTACAGTTCAAGTAATGTACTCTATTTTTCAGATTACCGAAGAATAATGCAGAAGATGTTTATAACGAAGACTATGATATTGCACATACTGCGCTGGGATCTTGCGATGAATTGTACCCGGATTGCGCTGCTGTATCCACAGATAATACAAGAACAATGGCTCATTAACTTTATGTCACTCATTATCACGGAGATGACAAATATTTTATTCTAATTATTTAATAATTTATTTTTTAGTTTTATAGCATTGA
Organism: Zerene cesonia; assembly: GCF_012273895.1. Taxonomy (NCBI): domain Eukaryota; kingdom Metazoa; phylum Arthropoda; class Insecta; order Lepidoptera; family Pieridae; genus Zerene; species Zerene cesonia. Next base: position 1,772,330 of record NC_052105.1, on the reverse strand, counting down.
AATGCTTTATAAATGAGAAATTTTGAATGAATAGAAAAAAAATGATCAAAAATTGATCCCGCCTGGTGATCAAATTTTTTCTATTCTCTCAAAATTTCTTATTTTAATCTAGTTAAAATAACATTGATCTAGATGTAGAGTATAGAGGATTTGTTTGTTAGTGGTAATAAATCTATTGTATAGTTTTAAGCGATAAATGTATTACGTATTCGACTCCCCTTTTTAATGAATGTTTTTTTATTAAAAAGGGGATTCTTTTTCTCTTACAGTCTTTAGTAGGAATGGAATAAATTTGAAAATAAATTTTGTTTCGATTGTTGTTCTAGATTACTTCAATCGAGAAAGTGTATTTTATTTGTTTGGTTATCTTTTTTTACGTTGCAACGGTGCGATTTTATAAGGAGTGACTATATATTTTATTTGATTTATGTCTGGAGATAAGAAGGGGTTGGAAATGATACTTTTTACCACCACCATTACCATACCACCTTTGCCCACGCGGGCGAAGTTGCGGGTATCAAATTGTATCTTTAAAATAAAATGCCAATAATTAAATTTAATTTTGCTTATGACAAGCTGCGTCCCGAGATTTCATGCGGAAAGAAGGTTTTCCTTTTTCATTCATAATGTGAATATTGGAATAAAAAGTACTCAATAAAAGTGTTTTTTTTGGTATTTGTATCCTGTAAACATCAATATGTAGTGAGTAAAAAATCGGTTATTGTACATACTCTACAATTTTATTTTTCATTTTTCATTTAAAATGTATATAAAGAAATACTTGCAAAAAATGGTGTAAAGTATTTATTTTAATAAGTGTAAAATGTGTTTACATATAAATTACAAGCACTCAGAATTCTTTTTTTCTTAAAAGACTTCTAGAAAAATACAAACACACTTTCAACCACCGCAAAGTATCTACTTCATTTGCTAATTTGCAATTTCTTTAATGTGAAAAAGTACTGGTCTATTAACGTCCATAGCTCATTACGTTCATAATTACGCCTTAATTTTAATGGCTCTCCCACCATAATAGTCAAGAAATTGAAGACATTAAATGGCGCCAATTATGCAGTAGACGTTCCAAAGAGACATTTCACATTTTACACCCTATTTATTTCATTATCACGAACCGCGATTCCCTTTTTTGTTTTTTAAAAAATCAATAATAATTCTGACACGAATGTAACTGTAGGCACGTTGACACAGAACATGTTAATTGCTCTTTCTTTATACATATCCCCGTGCTCCAAGACAGTACAATTTGTGTTTTCTTACTGGCAACTCCATTTTGAGAATATAAATGAATTCGAATTTATCGAACGTTTAAAATTGTTCCATCGATTGACACAGATAATTAATTGCCATGCGATTTAGTGCCCTTTTGTTCGCTTTGTTGTTCGGCGTTGCAATAAGTGAACATACAGAATGCAGGGATGAGATCTGTGAAAAATTGGAGGGAAACGCGACGCGAGTGCTGTCCAGAAGCAAAAGATTTTTAGTGTTCCCAGACGGGAGTTCTCTTCAATTAGGTACGTAGGTAATCTAGTGTTTGTATGACGTATGTGAAAGGAACTAGAAAAAACATTTGAAATGCTCTAACCCCCAGGTTGCGCCTTTGAAACGGTACGCTGATTAAAAATTGCTTTTAAGTAATGAGAGAAAAACGGTCTAGAGTATTTTATTTTCAATGGTTTTATATTTATGTTCGTTTTAGTTTAGTTTAAATTATGTTAACGTTTAAACGCTGTGAATGAGAAAATTTCACTTAATAATGTCGGTGACTAATTATTATAAAACGAAATGAGTGTTTCCATTTTAACTCTAACAGTTATAATAATTTAACTGTTTTTGATTTTATTAAAGAGAGCGGTGACGGTAAGGAGTTTAAAAGGAAGTAGCACCAGTTCGTGACGTAATCATGTGACGTTAGGACAGAATGAGAATCCAAACAAACTTTTAGGTTATGCCAAACAATTATATGACTAAACGCAATGGTCGAGAGGGGATTATCCCGTAAAGATGCGATAGCTAACGTAACTTTAAATTAGATTAGTACATAAAGGTTACTGAACAGTTACCTGAAAGCACGCATAATCATAATGAAATCCGGTTTGTCATTATGTTATACTGATACATGGAGTTTTTACAGATGCTTAGCTGCGCCCCGCGGTTTCACCCGCGTAAGTTTGTATCCCGTAGGAATATCGGGATAAAAAGTAGCCTTTATGTTATTCCAGTTGTCCAGCCATCTACGTACCAAATTTCATTGCAATCGGTTCAGAAGTTTGCGTGAATGAGCAACAAACACACACACATCCTTACAAACTTTCGCATTTATAATATTAAAATAGGAGTAGGACATTTATATGATTCTAATTCAAGAAAAATTCAAAGCTGCTGTGACTGATCTGCAAATCAGAAAGCGATTCGCCTAATGCTAAACAACCACACTTCGTTAATTAGCGTCCACCATAAAACGTTAAAATTCTGAAAACGTTCACAGGTTTTCCACGCTTTTATAGGTATAGTACCTTACACCTATTTCATCCAATTATAATATGCTATTACGTGACCAGATGAAAATTAGTATTTTCTTGTGTTTGATTTTACGCGAGTATTATACCTTAATTTCTATAAATTAAAGACTTTTAAACAAATTTTAAACACGGCTTATTCATTTTATTACTAACCCGACGTTTCGAACACCTTACAGCGAGCTTGATCACGAGGAGACTCCTCAATAATTTCTAAATGTATAATACTCGCGTAAAATCAAACACAAGAAAATACTAGTCTTGCTTCTTATTGAATTCTCATATTTAACATACTAGCATCAAGCAATGTGCTAAATTTTAAGCTCGTTTGTTTTAAGGCTCACAATATTTTTTTTTTATAATTCATCAACTTACATTAATATCCAGAACTAAATTTAAAATGGAATGTCAACGCCCAAACTTAAAATTATTCACAGTTTCTCCGTAAAGTGTACTGCACAAATTCATGGAGTGTAGGATAGTGCAGGGCTTGCTTCGCTGATTACCTAATTGACCGTCTACTTAATGACGAATAATATGATCAGTTTCTAATAAGAATTATCGTATTTTCAGTATTCTGCGTGCAAACCTCAGCCCTGATTCCCATCGGGGATATATTTTTATACGGCAACACAGCTGCATTAGCATGGACCTTGCCATCGGACCCAAAGACGCTCTTAATGTTCAAAGAATACGAAAAGAGCGGAATCAGACGAGCGGACACTCAGAAGAACGTTTATTATTTGGATAGCGATGGGAAAGTCATGGCAAAGGTCCCGTTTAGAAGGTAGTTTTGATGAATGTTGTTGTTAATACTAAGTAATATAAGACATATTTCAGAGAAGGATTTGGATGAAAAAACTGTAAATATAATAACATCATCATCATCCCATCCCACTGCTGGGAACATATATGGGATGACAAATATCAATGATGTCTTGTGGCTGGCATTCAAGCGTCGTGTGTCATCGTTGGTCAAATATTAAAATAGCATTATTTATTTTTTTATTTAACTCTTTAACAAGATTGTACATGGAAGGAAACTTAAAAATAATAATAATAATTAATAATGATTGTTATAATAAAGTGTACAATTTGTTTGGCGGCCTTATCACTTAGAACATTTGTTAATTGTAAGACTGAAGAAAAATATACATGAATATAGGTATAATAATTATTAAGTAGATTGATTATTATTTATCACTTAATTCTGATCCCAGCATATTCTATTTCAAATTAAAATGACCAATACAATCAAATGTTGATATGAAAGTTGTAATTGTGTTAAATGTTTAGTTTTATCTATAAGAATAACGAGATATTTTCACTAAAAATCTTAACCATTTACTAAACCTTTCAGGCCAGCAATCGTGAATCCAGCGTTTGCAAAGCGGAGTGTCAACGAAGCATCCTTCAAAGACAGATTAAAAGTCAAGATTGATCGGATGAAAATGCACGAACGACAGAAGGGGCACTTTCCGAAGCATTCAGACGAAGGCAGTATATCGTTTCATAGAAATAGTCGCGTCGAGCTGTACCAGAAACTCGAGGCATTAATTACAACGTGAGTGGCTAATGAATCTTAACTTCCTTTGTGAAATGTTTGGGGAATTTAAGAGACACGGTCGGGATTTGATTTGGCGGTTGATGTTAAATATTACAGGGTTTCTGCATAGTGGTAACTGGATTTTAGTTTAAGATTTTTTTCGTTTATGCGGCTTGAAGTGTATTTGTTATGTATACGCTAATATAAAATTTCTTTACCTGAATTATTTAGATTTTGTCAGTGTATTTAGTTAGACTAATTCAGGCCAAAACTTTTAGGATTTATTTAATAATGGCCTACTATAGCTATTCATTTACAATTAGCCTGATCATGCATACTTTTGAACTTCCCAAAATAAAGGAAGTGATTCTATAGAATAGCAGAACAATTCAATTTATATCGATCGTATCGTGAATTTCCTTTAATAAATAGCTTGTTAAGTCTTTAAAATGGCGTATGAATTCCATTTACTAGGTTGGGGGCGGACGGGCGACAGTGCGTTCTTCGAAAACTATGCGAATCGGCCAGAGTCGCCGACCAAGGCACATTCCTGCAAGAGCTCGTACGAGTTGTATTTACGTAAGTTATCTTGTAATATATTCTGTTTTGTATTTATTTATTAACACATTGTGATCCATATTTTTACTTCCCATTAGAATCATAACGTAAATGAGAATAATAGATGATGATATGATGTACAAGCATTAGAATGATTGAAACTATTTAGTGAAGGCTCTTCACTTGTTAGACCTAGACCAGACCAGATATCTTCCTTTTGGTGGTTCCAAATATTATGGAGTCATATATTATAACTAGCTGGTGCGCGGTGCGCGGGCTGCAAGCAGCCCGCGTGGATTTTTGCGTGGACCAGTATTATCA
>NC_052105.1:1736271-1766368 GCF_012273895.1 Zerene cesonia | reverse complement strand
ATTATCTCCACTTTTCGCCCGGTTTCCGAGAAAAGCGATGTCAGTCAGTCAGTGGGTGTGTAGCTTTATATAGTATATATAATAAAGTATATGTGTAAATAAGTAGTTCGCAGGGTCCTCCAGTGTGAATTCCCGTGTCCCCTTGGGATATGCAGATGCATTGTATATCTATTTCAGTGATCAATATATTTACGGGGAGGAAGGTGAACGGCCTTCTGAGTTGTGCGAGAATGAATTTTTTTATGTTCGTCCTCGCCGAGTATCGTACCCAAAATCTCTGTATCAAGGAGACAATTAGAGTCGTTTATGTGTAATAAAAAATAATAATTAAATCATTATAATTAAGCTAATATAAATATCTTATAGGGAAAATTAAACGTACCTTCTTAGTATATTGTTAATTAACGCAAATGAAATTATAATTTCAGATTTCCAAAACACTCTGATATACCAACTGAGGATCATAAAATGTATGAAGACGCTCACGACCCTACACACGACTGCGAAGCATTGTATCCTGGATGTGAACATTTTGATAAAACAATGCAATTTTAGCTGATAATAATGTATAAACGAATAAATTATTGTTTATACGTATTGTTTTACTAATTTGAATAATTTTCCACAAACTAAACTAAACAAACTGTTTAGGTTACGTAAAAGTGTAGAAGGAATATAAAAAGTCAATCGTGCTATTAAAAAATTAAGAATTTTAAAGTATTAAAATACTTTAAAATTCATAACTTTTTCCTTACGAGCCGCTCTCTTCATTTTTTGTCCCATTATCTACTTTTATATTTAAATACTGTTCTAAACATTCCTTTCAACTTTTTTCAAAGTTAACGATATGGGCAATAATTACGTGTAAAAATTACATCAATAGCCAATGGCTTATCAAAAGGATAGACAGTTTAGACAATAACATTGTAGTTTGAATGGGACAAGGTCGTTTATATGTCGTGCTCTAACAGAAAATAATAGCCAATTTACATGATTTTGTATCGCCATTTTCTTTATTACGATAATAACTGAGTTTATTAAAAACATTTCGGATTAACATTCATGATATCGATTATATTATAATCATTATATTACTGCCACTTACTTCATTGGCATTCATTTTAAAATAGCTTATTATAATGTAGGAGTAGAATAAAAAAAAAACCTGAAAAGGTTAAACAAACATGAAATACTATAATATTCAATGTAAATAACATTTTGTTCTTAAACTGAGACAATCAAGTATGAGAAAGTAGACACAATGTATGTACTGTCATGTGGACAATTGCAACAATATTATCCATTGCATTTTCTCTCTCTCTCTCTCTATATATATATATATATATATATATATATATATATATATATATATATATATATATATATATATATATATATATATATATATATATATATTTTCATATTAAATCTTAATATCAACAAATATCCAAGTTTGTTTTACTTCCCCGTACCCCGACGAATACAATCTGAGGTCTTCAAGAGAAGAGTGAACAGGTACCTTCTAGGGAAGCGCGCTCCGTCTTAGACCACATCTCAGCTTACCATCAGGCGAGATCGTGGTCAAGCGCTTCCTTATCATGAATAATAAAAAAAGTACTTAGTTTGAAATAGCTTGTGTGCTTATGATATTTTCTTAATCTTCACTAGCGTTCCGCCCCAACTTCGCCCTACATATTGCGTAGTTTTAAGCTTGATTTTGTTTAATACTATGATGAAATGACAAAACGATATTATTACACTACAATACGCAAGAAACAGTTTTAATGATAAATATTACTCATTATTGCTCACATATTTTAAATGTTCTCACAAATTTTCAAGAGAAAGTTCTGGAATAAAATTTAAAGTCGTTCTATATTAATCTAGGAAACTACCAGCATTAACACAATGCAAACTTTAGAGATTCTCCTTAAAGAAATTTTGTAATTTCTCGTATTTTCGGTTTCAATATAAATGTGCCAAGAACCGAGTCGAGTGGTCTAATGATAAAATAAGCGGTTTGAACCTCGGTCGCACTCAGCCGATTAAAATTCATCAGGGCCAACGATTTTTTTCGTTTGAACTTTTCTTCACGACTGTACTCAACCCTAATTGTATGTAAACAGGCCTGTTCTGATTTACAGAGGTCTAAATTTAATATACGTTTGTATGCGAATCAATGTAATGCCAGTTGTTTTGTGGTCGGGATGTTGACAGTGTCTATTGTGGCATATATGGAGGCTTGCAAGGTATCGTCGTTAGCAAATTGATTTTACGAATATCTTTATGACTTGTAAAATTTTTAAATTTCTCGGTTCTTGATTTAATTTACGAAATGTCGCCAGTACTTTTGAAGATATGTTTAGTTCTATTTATAATCTGTCCTTCCTCATTATCTTCGGACACAAACTCTACGTCTGTGATGGACACAGAAGATTTGGTATCATCCAAAATTCTTTCAAGGCGGAAGAGATTCTTAGTTTTTCCCGATGGCAGTTCGTTTCAATTGGGTATGTTTCTAAGTTTAAAATTATCTCCAGGCTCTAAGTGTTTTTTAATTAGCCCTATTCTATATTAAAGTCATTTTAAGACTTTTAAAATTAAAATCTCTCACGAGAACTATCAACTCAAGGGACATAAAGAAACAAAGATAGACTCGAATAAAAAATCAAAAGCAAATTAAAAGAATTATGAGCATTTTCCTTGTATTAATAGATCTATTATAATTAAAATCTATTCATGCGAATATTTTTCAGTATTCTGTGCCCAAAACCAAGGGTACCTTCGAGTAGGTGACATTGTATGGTTTGGAAATACAGCTGCGTTGGCGTGGGAACTTCCAACGGACCCTAATTTCATACAGATGTTTAAAGGACACGAGAAAGACTTGATTCAAAATAGAAACGGGGTGTCGAAGAGTATTTATCTTTTAGATGAGTATGGAAAAGTGTTGAAAAAAGTGCCGTATAATAAGTAAGTATAGAGATTTGATTTTTAACTTTATCTTTTATTTTTATACTTATTATCTATATTATAGAAAACGAACTTTATAGATTAGTTATCGTTGTATTAGAAAATGTCTTAATTTAATCATTATCATCATCAGCTCATATATGTTCCCATTAATAGGACACAGGCCTCTTATGAGCCAGTTTATAAGGCTTTAGTCATAATCCAACACGCTGGCCAAGTGCGGGTTGGCACATATCACATATCGCCAAACTTTTGATTCTTGACATGCCGGGTTCCTTACGATGTTTGTCTTCACCGTTTCGACCAGTGGTGATATCATCCACATGAGCAGATGAAAAAAATCAACTTATTTCCTGCACGCTCACATAAACTCGAACCCCCACTGAGCGATTTTAAGAACATGGTACCACTGAGCTACCACTGCTTTTTGATTTGAATGTTAAATATTTTAGGAAATTTATCGTAAACCCCGCTTTTGCTAAGCGGAGTGTGAAGGAAGCGCCACAAAGCAACCATGTTAATAACAAATTAATTAAGGACATACACGCAAAACAGGCTGTGAATTACTTTGATAACATAGATACATCAAGTCTCGAATTCCATAGAGAAGGAAGGAAGGCTCTCTACACGAAACTAGAAGGCTTTTTCACTGCGTGAGTATTAAATGAAGCGTTCAATTTAAGATATTTGAAATAAAAGCAACAAGAATTTTCAACAAGGCACGAATTTTCTGAAATCTTGAAATTGAAAAAATTGTTATATCAGCTTGACACCATACGTGATATCACGCACGTTTAACTGTTAGAAATATATTGCAAAAATCTATAAGTATTCGTTATTGGTGTTACTTATAAATATGGGTTAATATCCGTAATATTTTTTTTGCATAAAGTTCCTGATTAGATCAGTATTATTAATCTAAACATTTTTTTTTATAATAAGTTTTATAATAAGGTTTTTTAAAATCCAATTTCTAAAATGAAACCAACAACACTAACACAACACTAAAAATAGCAAAAAAAAATGAACAAAAAAAATCCGTCGAATAGTTAACCTCTTTTTGGGACGTCTGTAGAAAATACCATAGCTACATATTGTACATATTGTGAATTATTTATACAAAATGCAAGATAATGGTGCATATAGATATGAAAACGATGGGCTAGGGTACTGTTTTGATCTCATATGCAATGAAATTTCACAAGCATGCAGCGTTTCAAAGGTTAGGATCTTACTTTTTAGTTGTGGAACACTTATAATTTTTCTTTGGAATTTAAATACCGTATTTTAATTTTCTAGTAATGCCAATTACAAATAATAAGGTAAGGCGATGCTACTTCTATTTAAATAAAGATACAAATAAATAATGATACAATATTTTTATTATATTGTATTTTAATATTATCCTGGAAATCTGGAGGATCAATTTTCTTATATTCTTATTTTAATATTCAGTGTGGGTTTTGAGTTTAACACTTAAAGTAATACTGCTTTTATGGCAGATAACGGCTTCGGGATGTGTTTATCTTCATTTGAAATTGAGTTATATTTTGTAGACAGGTAGATAATGAATAATTAAATAGTTTAAATTCACACAAAACGCCGCCTGCATACTTCCATTAACATTTAATAATGATATAATCAATAGAATTATGAACTAGATTGCGGTTGCCATTTTTAGATTAAAAACGTTTTTCATATAAAATATCGCTCTTGACTGATTCACACAGACTTACACTTTGCTTTATCCCTCAAGTTTGAAACCGAATAAAAGGAAAAAGGGATTAAAATGTGAAACTTCCTTACAAACAGCTTTGAAGAAGAAACAAAGATTTTTAATACAAAAAGAAATAAACGAGGGTTCGAGAACATTCCGCGTTCTATCATGAAATTATTTAGAAGTATTTTGCGTTTGTTTAACTTTATTCCTTATATCTATGGGTGTTAGATTTATGTTATAAAGCCTTGAGAGAATTTCATTTATATTATCTACTGCTATTCATGTCCAATGCAATATGTTTCGCCATGTCTTTTTATTTTAGCATGCGTCAAAAATTTATACATAATATACTGTTTCCAGGCATCGACTATACTTATATTACATACATATACCTTACTATCTGCACCTCGCGAGTTCGCTTACGTCTACTTAATGTTATTGAGCCTATAGCTTTTCTCAATAAATGGACTATTGAACACAAATAATAATAATTGAATTCAAAAAATTTTCTGGGATTAGCGCGTTTAAACAAACAAACGAATTCTCCAGCATTTTACTTTTAGTATAAATAAAACGTTTGTTTTGTTATTAATTTTAAAATGCTCAGATGCATTTCTCTAAATAGAATCTGTCTCTATCACTCGAAACTATATTGCATCTAGCTACTCAGGTTTTATTGGTTTTTATACATTGTCAAAAATGTACCCAAAAAATATAGTTAACGCAATAAAGCTGTCTCCAATATGTCGATATAACAGAGAGAATCTTTGAACACGCCAGCATTACGCAAACATTTTATAAACACTCTGTATAGCTCATCAAAATTCAAAACAGGCTGTGTAAAGTATGTCAGCTAATGTTCTATCCCCAGGCTAGGATTCAGGGGCCAAGAATGTGTACTACGCATGCTGTGTGAAGCGGGACAGGGCAGAAAAGAGCAAGGCACGTTCTTCGAAGAAATCATGAGAGCTACCTTTACGTGAGTGTTTTTAATATAGGCTCAACCCTTCCTTTTAAACGAATATGCGCTTTATCCGACTATCTTAAGGTAGTATATACAACACCTCGCTCTTTGGCAATGTCGATAAAAAATGTATTTGAAACGTTTTACGTTTGAGGCGGTTATAGCGACTATTTGGTTAAATTGAAAAATGAAACACGGTTGCGTGTAATATTGTTATTCTGTTTTATATGAAAGCAAGTGGACGGTTTCGCTTTTATTCTGCGTATATCGTATTAATTAAATATGTGTGGGGGTTTAGCTATTTAAAAGGTCCATAGGAACAATTGGGATTGAATATTTCTCTGGTTTAAATTTGCCAATTTTGTATATGGTTATTTTTATGTTTGCTACATTAGTGCATAATTGACTTTAGGTCATTTAAGGATTATTCAATTATTATTATAAATTATTTGTAAGAATTAGATAACATAGATCACATATAACATAATTAACAAATATAACATAATTAAACATTATTCAGGAATTTAATTACAATTAATGTTGGTTACAATGATCAAGTTATCTAATTGTAACGGCATTCCCAATATCTTAAAGCTAGTGTCTGTATGCGTGGGACATGTTATTAAAAATCTTTACCAGCGAGAGTAGTTATTATTACGAGCCGCTTGTCCTAGATCAACCCGGATTGATCCGGGATAAAATCAATCATGCAATAAAGCTTATTAAACTCACAGTTAACGTGGTTTTCTATTGGTTAACGATTTTTTTTAATCGGCCCAGTAAATGCAACGTCACGAGCTAACAAATTTACAAACTTTTATTTCTTTATAAAATACTAACTTTTGCCCGCGGTTTCGCACGCGTTAAATTCGAAGTAATTTAATAGATGTTATATATTGTAAACCTTCCTCTTGAATCAATCTATGTATTAAAAAAACCTCATCAAAATCCGTTGCGCTGCTTTTAAGATTTAAGCATACAATGGGACATCGGGACAGAGAAAGTGATTTTGTTTTATACTATGTGGTGAAGTCTCAATATATAGACAAATTATAATAAATTTTCATCTGTAACAGGTTTCCTGGTAAAAAGGACTCTGCATACGATATGGCTCATACACGAAAAGATGACTGTGGAGTATTGTATCCTCGATGTGAAATGACCCATTAAAATAAAATATGATAAAAAATGTGAGCTTTTTTATTTACTAGAAAAATAAATCCAAAGTACCCTTTTTTAATATTATGTATTAATTGTTAAATGTAACAAGATTCAATTAAAGCTATTACATTATCATTTAAATAACATTACTTTGAATGACCTTTATGCTGTAAGGACAAATTAGAACAGCATTAGTATGGAATTCCAATTTATATTTACACAGGAGATGCTTCTACGTAGCATCAAATGCTATAATCCATGAATTACTTAAGATCAAGCGCTACGTTAATGTACCTTTTAATGAGACTTAGGCTGAATGTTTCATGATATAAGCCCAATAAGGATGCGACAGACAAAAATGAGTCTTATCCCTATACCATTACAGTTAAAAGCGGTATAATCGTGACAAAAGGTGTTAATATGACTAACGTAATGAATAGACGGCAGTCGCGGTCTAATTCTTTGATCAAACATCCCGGGTCACTGAACAAGCGGGCTCGGGTAGCGATAATAGTGCGGATAACAATATTTTATACGTTAGGCTGACTGGCACAAGTTATACAATCTTATATCGCTCGTTTTAAACCCGCATCTCAAATGCTTCGTGCGGGTAAAAGTATTTGAGCATAATAGACAAAAAAAAAATGTTCTTTGACGGAGTAAAGGCATTTACAAGTATATATACATACACAAATAAATTTTGCATTATATAAATGTCAGTAGGTACTATATTTATAATTGAGTTTGTTTAAAAATGTTTTTAAATAGCAGTTTTGCAGACGATGTTACTAGGTGGCGCTGCGGGAGATAGTTGTCAATCTTTGTTTGGACAAATTTTTAAACTGTGGCCTGTCAAAGTGACATTCAACGCATACGGGTCCCCCATATTACGCTGAGATCCATTGTTGTGTAGATTTTGATATAAAATGATATGACTTCCTGACATATGAGGGTTTCGCCATATTTTCTTATTTTCCTGGTACATGGTTAGTTTCTAAGCGTTTCTTTGCAAAGAAGTGAATAATACATTTCTTGAATAAATAAACGTCAAAATACAAAGTTTTTTCTCTTTAATACAATAAGATAATATTCACAAAGGATGTATCTAATTTAGTTATTTTAATCTCTTACATCATCAGTAATTGAACATAAAAAAACATACAATTAAAAACATATACTTTCATCTTATATCTAGATACTTTTATACAATTATCAATAGAGGAGAATTCTAATATTATTTTTTTTTAGTGGTATATAGGACAACTCTATCTAAGAGACTAAACGATCAAATCGGTCTTAGGCTTTACATGAGGAATTACATGAGGACGGGAACGAATAGCTTCTGGACGACTTCTGGACGACCCTTAATATTTAGTGAAAGATATTATAATACATAGTACAGTAGCCTATTGAAGCTCTAATAATCATACAGGAACAAAACCTTTTATTATTCATTATCATCCATGCATTCAGCTGAACACAGGACATAGGGCTCCCTCAGTGAGCCAAAATTAGATATAACGTTTTTCAATATATATGGCAAAAACAAGATAAGAGCGTATATTTTTGAAAAAAACTGTGTCCGTTTTTATCGTGGCGATTGTGTCTGAATTTAAATACTGACTGCACCTTTACTGCACATTTATCTGATAAAATGATCCGACGAACGAATATCCTATCCTACTTCCTACTAATATTATAAATGCGAAAGTTTGTAAGGATGTGTGTGTGTGTTTGTTGCTCTTTCACGCAAAAACTATTGAACCGATTGCAATGAAATTGGTAGGTAGATAGCTGGATAACTGGAATAACATGTGGGCAACTTTTTATCCCGATATTCCTACGGGATACGGACTTACGCGGATGAAACAGCGGGGCGAAGCTAGTGTTTCATAATTTCACAGTTAGATCACACAGACGCAGACGCAGTTTCTAAATATTTGAGTAAATCGGCTCAGTTCAGGTATCATGACGTAAAACGCTAAAATAACTCCTTTAAGAAGCTGAGTAATTCCAGTGTCTAAAAGTGATGAAGCTAGACGACCTACATAGCTCTAACTTTTTCTAACACTGGAATAACTCCTGCTTTAGGACGTCATAGTAATCCCCCAGGTCTAGAATCAAATTCAGTTTACACATAAACTTTTTGTAATTTCTCAAAAATGCCTTTAATAAAGTATTGTCATTAAGCTTAGCCTTAGTATTTTCTCTAATTATACAAGATTCCCAGGACTATTTAGTTAGGAACGTAATGTAACATGTATAATTTGATTATTTATTCAAACATAGTATGTTTTTTTAAATTAATTTTTAGTTTTATAGCATTTCAATGCTATAAAACTAAAAATTAATTTTAAGCTGCTTGAATTTTAAAAATTGGTAATCCCTTTTGCCTTTGCATTAAAAGTTTATAAGTTTAAGTTTATATGTAAAATCCATATATAATGTATGGTTGGTTGTTAGTCTCTTACATGATTTTGCCGAAACACAAATTAGTTTGTGCAGTAAAACGTGAATGCAGAGGATGCTTGTTCATTTACACAGCTCAAAGGTCTCCTTGTAAAACCAACTTTTTCCAGTTAACAAATACGACATCACACGCCCATGTAAGTCACTCAGCAAACATCACGTTTGTTAGTGCATTAGAGGGGTCTTAAACAATCACCTCGTGACATGTTCATCAAGGACCAGAAGTTTGAAGCGGTAATGTTACCGTCCATTATTTTACAATGCTTCTCTGCGTTATAATATTGTTCGTGTGTACTGTATGTGAAGGGAATTCCACAGAACAGTGCCCGAATGTGAAGACGTCCTTCGGTGCTCTGAGGAAACGACGGCATTTAGTGTTCCCTGATTCCACCAATATTGTGGTAAGTATTGATTGTGGTACATAATGAACCATTTAATTTTCTAACGACGTGAGTGAATACACCAAAGGGATATAGAACTAAAATTTTGGTTTTTGATGAAATTCTAAAGAAAGTAAATAGGCAACAACGAGAACAAACAAGCGATGTTGGGTATGACGAAAATTCGTTTAAAATTAAATCGATAAAATTGTTTGTATAGTCATGCGCCACCTCTAGTATGCTAATTTGAGAAGGGTCACCCTTAGTGCGATATATAATATATGATTATATTTTAAATGGGGCTCAAGTCATTGTTATTTGTTGTTAAAATTAGTAGTACCTATGATAAGTTTATTGTTGCACGTTGCGTGTTAATTTTCACAATGAAAACGTATATTATTTTACCTTATTTTCCACTTATTGGTATTTGCACCTAGTTTATGAATATCATTATTCAACATACCTTACATTAACAAAGGTAGGCAAAATGGCGAATGGCGTAGCGACGAGAATTGGTGGGTTGGAATAGAATACTTTAATACATTGAAATACAAAAGTTAAAAATATTATTATTATTTTTATGTGATATCGGGCAACTGAGCTGGTGGTTTGCCTGATGGTAAGCACCAAAGACATTAAAGCGGGCAGCGTATTCGCAGAAGCCTATCTCTGCGAATGCGCTGCCCCCTTTTTTGGGGTAAGGGATAAGGAAGGGATTGACGACTGGAATGAAGGAATACACCGGAAACGAAAGAAAAAGAAACTTAAGGTAAGGTTCTTAGCACCATCAGGTGGGAGCTGGTCCAGTTCGAAAGCGTGCTCGTCTCCCACATTTAAAGATACTTGGGTCTATTTTTCATATTTATTTGTTTTCAGCTCACTATATCCCTGGTCAAAGCGTTCATGACCCACGCTCCGTCTGGTTGGAACATAGCTCTAGAAATCGACGTACTGTTTCCGCTGCCAGATGAGAAATTCCTGAACGAGCACAGAAGAAAAAAAAACCACAGACAAAAAAGGGAGTTCTGGGAACGACTGGAAAATGCTATAGATTTGTAAGATTTTTTTTTTGTTTATATTAGGCACATAGTTAATTTTATTTGGTTTAATAACTTGATTTAATTTCATTATTTTATAAAGATTAAAGAAAACAGATAATACTTAATAATTTCATTACGATCCTTACGAAAAATACGATAAGTGACGCACAATGAAGTGTGACTTATAAACATATTGATTCTTTTATTACCAAGGAAAATTGTGAACTTTTTCATAACACATGAAAACCGATAAATTTAAATAGACCATATACAACGTTCTAATCGAAATGTCTCTTAAAAAGAAACCTCGAATCGTAATAAGATTCTTCGAAGACGGGATATCAAAGGAAGATTTTTAATTTTCCATCAATTATCAAAAGCACAATTAAACGTTGGACTGAGTAAGATTCTCATTAAGATGCTGCTCCGAGATGCAATAAAGGCTTAAATCGATTCAATGCAAGGAGACAAAATTGATTGAGCAAAATGAGAACTGGAAGTGAAAAGTTAACTTGCAAAGATTTTTCGAGATCTAATTTAAGGAAACTTAATTGATAGTATATAAAGCCAGTATGCTATTTTATAAGATTTTAAACTGCTATGTCGCAGGTTTGGCAAGTGCTTAGGATTTTTATAGCTTTAATTATTATGATAGTCTGTTGACTAAAACGAATATAACTGTCACAAGAAGCCCTGTAGGGGGAACAGGATGATGATGATGAGGGATAATAGAATACGTAACATACGTAACAAGATTCTAGGTTCAGAAAAACTAATTTGTTCTTATTATTGAGAGTGAAATCTAAACCACTATTATTTGTACTAATACATGAAGACGAGAAGTTCATTTGTTTGATTGAACGTGCTAATCTCTGGAACTTATCCTTCTAAATGACCGATTATATTTGTGTTGGACTGTTTTTTATGCCAAGCAATCTTATTATGATATGCAATGAAAAATGTTTTAAAAGGTGAAACCGCGGGTCACAACTAGATCATATATTGAAAGTTAACCTGAGGAATAATTATATTCAGCTATATAAAATATTATCCATATGATTGTTATTTTTTTCAAAATCTCATTTCGCTCGTATGTAGTTCGTAATAAGGTGTGTGGGTGGATGTGTTTAAAATATTTGCTTCTCACATATACTGCCATTATAAATCTTAACAAACTAATGATGTTATATTGTATATATTCCAGGCATAATCTGAACGGGCGTGCTTGTATCCTGAGAAGTATTTGTGAGAGCGAACGCCACCTTGCCCCACCAGGAAAGTCTTTAGTTCACGATTTATTGAGAGCTATATTTTCGTGAGTACTAATTAATAACACTTTATCCTTCATACTTTTGTGTGCACCAAAATGAAAAAAAAGTAAAAACATTTAATTATAGTTTTGCGTCTTAATTGGTTGTCTTCCGCTTGCTTAGTGCAGTGGTTAACGCGTGATAACCGAAATATCCTATTTATTCATAAAGAAAACCGATCATTGACACAGATATATTATGTTCACTTAAATTTTTCGGAAAACCTTCCGAAACACAAGATTCTGATGAAGAGTCACTATTCATATAGTACTATTGTCTTGTCTGCCATAATATCTACGGTAAAAAAAATTGTTACGAATAAACAATGTTAACAATTTTATGTTATTAGCATCAATTACTATTAAAAAAGCCTTTTTTATTTTTTAATGATAGAATTTGAATACAAACTGCGTGCAAATTCTGCGAATAAAATATTTTTAAATAACTGAAATTTTAAAATTTGGAATATTATATAATTTATTATTTTGCTTGCCGTGATTTTAAATACGTATAACAACTGTTTTTAATTAATTCAGCTAATATAAAACATATTTTGTTTAAGATAAGTACCTACTTGCATAGAAAAGTTTAAGGTGCCCGTTTTATTTTGAATAAATAGGTGTATTATATAAATTATATTATAGAAGTAACCGGGCCTTGTAAAAGAGAGAAACTAACCATTGATAAAAAAAAATCTTTTCGTTTTTCAAATCTGCATCATGAGCCAATATTTGTAGCCACTGGAGCGACTATAAGGCTCAGTCCTTAATCCTCCATGCTGGCCAAGTGCGGGTTGGCATATGTCGCAAATCATCGAAGTTTTGATTTTCGTACATGCCGGTTTCTTCACGATTTTCGTCACCGTTTCGAGCAGTGCAGAGCAGATGATGTGGGTCATTAAAAATTAATATAAAACTTTTGTATTAGCTTCACTTCAATTAGAATTGCATTCTGTTTCGCATTCGAAATGAGTGTATATTCTGAAAACAGAATTATAAATAAAATAACTGCATAACTGTGAATTATTTTTCGGCAACTTTCATGAATTCAATCCCAATGTTGTATTTATTGAAAGTATAGAAGAGAAACTTATTAATAAATATTTTATTGTGCATTTTTCAGATCGCCAATAGAAAATGAAGAATTCATAAACGAAGTTGGAGACACATACAGAGAAATGCTTGAGCCAAAGTTTTGTGATCATCGTTATGATTGTCCATTTTCCATCCTCAGTTTTGTACTTGCATTGGGTAAACAGAAATAAGTTCATATTAAAGGAGACAACAAGCTAGGTTAACGAACTCACACTTATACAATTAACGAATTAACCGTCTCCGTAGGGTCTGTAGGTATACAGGGCCACACGCCCACATGCTTATATATCATGCTATAGAAATGAAAATACGCGATTTACAAATAATCTGTCAATTGTACTAAAAAAAATCATTATTAAATAATTCTGTTGCTTCGAGTATAATTATTTTGATCTTTTATTTTTTTCCCTTGCTTTTTTTAAATAAACATTTATAATCAAGTATTATGCTATTAACAGACATATGACATGATGTGAAATTATAAGCAAGAGGCTCACATTTTGACCTTATAAGCAAGAGGCTCAGTGGTGAGATAAAAATCGAATTGTTGGATTAGATAACAGACGAGCGTGCAGGAAATACATAGATTTTTCAATTTATCTCCTTACTATCCAAATAATCATTGCTTGAAACGGCAAAGAAAAAATTGTAAAAAAACCGGCATGTCCAAGAACCCAAAAAATTACTACCTAACCCATATTCATGCAATCGGAACAAGTATGGGCACAAAGTCATGGTAATGGTATATAAATACATGTTTATTATGAACATTTATTGATGAAACCAATTAAATATGTATTATTTAAAGAATACAATAGTAATTATCTAAGAGGTAAAAATTTAGTTATATATTCACTCGTATTTTTGAATTAAGCATGTAGGTTCTGAAACTGATTTCACTTATATTTTAATAGGTAACTCAATATATCAATGATGTAAAATCAATCGAACCAAAATTTTAAGAAAATTGTATCTCCTAAAGAATTTCGTAAGAATAATGAAAAATATCGTCATTTATACTCAACATAATATTTTTAAGCAAAATAATTTCGTAACAATTAATTTTATTGCCAGCGAGCATTAATAAAACTTCCTCCGCTGCGAACTATAGTGTAAACATGAAATATTTCACAGCGTGATACCATGATATAGCGCAAAACACAAGCGATGTTAAGGCAATTTCGTTATATTAACAATACTAATAATAACTTAATTCGACTGAATTAGTTTAATTATTTAGTTGATTAAGCTACATCGAAGGAGAATAAATAATCTTCTATCTATCAATCTTCTATTTATAAAAGCGAAAGGACACTTTCTGTACTCTAACTAGCAGAGTTAAAAGCGTGTAAGGGTATTCGCGTGTTTGCGTGCAAGTTTTTTTATTCTCTATTTATATAGAAGATGTTAGGAGAGGTTTTGCAATAGGGGTGGATTAAGGGCATCAGAGGCTGCAGCAAGATCGTATGAACGGCGTACGTTTCTTAATTATTTGTGCAACAAACTTAAAATTTGGCAGGTTAATAGTTTAGTAGGTTTAGGTTAATAATTTGAGGGTATAAATTTGTATTATAGTCCAGCATTCATAGTGGTACAAACTTGAAATAAAGAAAGTTAATAGTAAGTAAAACAGTGGTGGCTGAGTGGTGAGGCTCCGGACTTAAAATTGATAAGTTGAGGGTTCGAGACTAGGCGAGCGTGCCAGAAATAAATACATTTTTTAATTTTTCTGCGTATGTGGATATCATGACCAATGCTTGAAACGGGGTAGAAAAACATCGTGTGGAAATACGTTTGTCCGAGAATTCAATGTTGGACGACATGTAACATCTGTTGTCCTGCACTTGACCATCATGGTGGATTATGGCCTGGATCCTCATAGAAGGCATGTTTCCCAGTGGGGACATATGTATGTATGTATAGTTCGTAGTATTTAAATATTTAATTAATTCTATAGATAAGCAGTTTACTAATTTTTTTCTTATGTCATCGTCGGCAATGAAGCTGATGGGTCGCCTGATGGTAAGCGTTATCACTACCCATGAACATTTGAAGGGACGTAAGGTCAATTGCAGACCTTACCCCTCTACAAAAGGATTTGTGAGAGGAATAAAGGAAAGGACTGGGAAGGGTTAAAGCAAAGAATATGGGCGTAAGCTGCTTAGGGCACGCTGCTATTTCACGCCGGTCTTCTGTGGAGGGTATGGTACATCCCCGGTGCGAGTTAGCCCAATTATAATCTATTTATAAGTATTACGAAGATACTATAAATGTTTTGTGCTATATCAATTTTCAACCGATGTTGTAAAAACGAAGGAGTTCTCAATTCGAGTGTTTTTTTCTTGGGTTTGTTACGTCGATAGCTCCGCAGTTTTTCAACTGATTGATGCGATTTTTTTGTGTTTGATAGAATTTTTTTTAATCCCATTGAGAACATTAAGTGGTACCTTCAGGGAAGTGGGTGATCCTTATAGAAAAAAGGAATTATTATCAAGCATGATTCACAATCTTACCTTAATATATATTAAAAGAAACCGAGGAAAATTTTCTTTCACCTCCATGATCCAATAACTTTAAAATTTCATGTCGGAGTTGAGCACGCTTAGGCACGGATTGGGCCAGCTCCCTCCGTATAAAGAACCACCCCCACAGAAGACCGGCGTGAATTAGTAGCATGGTACTAACTAGATTAGTTGTCCACTATGACATTATAAAAATAAATACCTGCAAGTCACTCTCACTGAAAAATATTTTCTAGCACATGTTTATTGATAGACCAATATCCTGGATGTCAATCAAAGCTAATAAATTTGCACTATATAGATAAAATTTCAAATAAATTTACATAGGCTCACGTCATGTACAAAATTTAAAACAGAACATGTAGTAATCGGGTCAATGTACATAGACATTCCATGTTACATAAATTCCCATCCAGCAAAAGTATTGTAAAATTGTTCAAATTCAGAAAAAAATGAAAGAGTAAAATTTTGAAAATCCCCATCATTTCGGTAGTAAAAAAAAAATCGTGAAAGGTTAAAAATGGGTTTTTCGCGAAATTCTCCGTTTCTTCTTTCTTGGCCGAACTGTATTTATTTAAACCGATGTTTGACATTATTTTTGAGCTCATCAAACTGGCTGAAGCAAATGTTAACATACTTATGTTTTTGCCCTTTGAAATATCAGTATTTTTTTTTATTTATTCAATTTCATTTCAATTGGATCGAGTTCCTTAAGAAAGAGAGAGTATTCAAATAGTGCAGTGAAGTACAAGGAAAAATTATAAAATTAGTGTAAGTAAACTTATAGCCTTCCGTTAAAAAGTTAAATCACTTTCTGATCTACCGTCGTCTACATGATGCCTACATGACAAGTGATTTACACGCGTAGTGCGTCCAATTCACACGCTTACACCTTTTGTATAAAGAACAGAACTGCTTGCAGCCGCTTTCAAGGACGCATACCGTCTCTCGCTTCAAAGGCTAGTAAACGGAACGTAAATTACTATTGTGCATTGCTGTTATGTCTCTGAAAGAACTGTTATATAAATATTTTCCAATATGTAAATCAAATATTGTCAAAATTATTTTTTTTAATATGGTTATTCCAAGGCTATTTGGTTTAGTATTATGGGGATCCTGCACAAGGGACTATAGTTTCAAATATTAGATTTGAAGAAATTTAGAATATAAAGCATTCGACAAATAAAATTGGAAAAAATAAATAGAAATAGGATGTACCGAACATGAAAATTAAATTGATGATCTGCTTTAACGAATCAATATCTTGGAGCAACAGTCTCGTTCGAATACTCTAGAAATACAATGCATGCCGAAAAAAGATATGAAAATCTATACAATATGTAATCAATCAACTAAGTAACTCTGTTAATTGCAATATCGGAGAAAAGGATATTTTGTATTAGACTACCGTTGATAAATCCAATAAGTCGAACTTCCACCCACTGGCTATAGTGGTTCAATTTAGTGTTAACAAAGATGCACGATCAGCTACTAGCCTCGATCTTAAAGTACATACAACCATAACAATCTTCACAATAAATAGAACTCCTATAATCTGGGGTGCGACACTCGTAAATCTCCCGTCTTCATTATGGAACATTTTTCGTCGGTAAGTAAGGCTTTATGCAGCAATTAGGATAAAAGCAAGATATAAGAGATAGGTTACAAAAGCGTTTGGACAAAAAATGGAAAAGCATTGGTACGGAAACCGACGGTGGTGAATATTAATTAATTTAGCGACATTCAGCTCATAAGTTTTTTCTTTTAAGCATGTTTCAGACCTAATCTCCGCAAATTCCTTAATCTAAGACTATATTATGAAAATTGTAATGACCTTAGAAGTAAAACAATCACTATTTATACTAACATTTCTTGTACGGTTCATGATTAAATAATTTTAACCGAAACTTGGCCAAATTGTAATATACTTAATCTGAACTATTTGATTTACAAAAAGTACCTTTACATTTGGTTTACAGGCAAGATAAGGAGGCATCGGGTTTTCATCCAAACAAAGTTTGCCATGGGATGGGTTTTGATTGTTGTCTTAAGGAAATGTTGCTATAACCGTTTAGATAGATGAGTATGTATATGTGAATGTCTCTGGATCGCTATTTACCTCTTACTTATAAATTGTAATGAGTCTTCTGACTGGTGAAGAGTCACCAGTCCCGATGGAATGTAAGAAAGCTTAAATCGTCCCTTACACCTTACACAAATATGAGAAGAAAGATGTTGTCTCAAATTATATTCCCATTCCAATTTTATCAACATTATCGCAAAATTTGGAGTCTATTATTTGTCCTTATATTCTTAACATTTTAAGTTTTATCAGCATGGGTTCAATACATTGAAATCAACAACCACAAACTTGGTGACGATTACGGAATCTCCCATACGAAATATTGGCGCAAATAAACTTAAATAATTTGACCTCATCGTCAGGCGTTCCATAGAATCTCTCATCGTATATTAGTGGTAAAGTTTATACTTATGGTTTCAAGGTGAATAATAAATGTTTGAGTTTTTCAGTTTTTTAACTAGAAGAAGTTTTGTTCATATCATGTTGTATGTTTGGTTTCTATATTCGTATTTGTCCCATGGTCTTCGTTTCAGTTATTTTGTCTTCAAGCTCTTTATGACACTCTCTTACTTTTTTCACGCAGATGGTTTGTACTCTAGTTTTTTAGATGTTGTTTATTTCGTGATGTATATTTTCATCTGAAGGTATTCCTACAATTTCTCTTATGCAATCTACAAGTTAAGTTTACCCTTTTCCATGTTCAACAATACTAGGAATATCGCTTTGCCTTTTCGCCTGCTTATTCAAACTTGTGTGTGTAGTTAGTTTTATGTTCGTAGGATATCCTTGTCACTGCAGTGGGAATATATAAGACTGATGATGACGGACCAACAAAATACATTTTGGATTCATATCGCTAAGACGACCACTACAGGCCACTAAAATTTACCCATGCTTATTGTGTGTAATTGTAAATAAAAGAAGAAAATTTAGAATGATTTGCTCTTCTTTGTTTAAAAACTAAAGAAAGGATTATTACTTCATTATTCACATTATTCAAAATGCTAAACATAAAACTAATCGACTATGGATAGCCACCACAGAGAAAGTAAATACTTCCTAAAACGAACATAAACCATCCGAACCCATTCAGAAACAATCCCAAACAATCTATCAATGAGGTAAGGTATTTGTGAAGATTGTTAAGAAGTTATCAGAAGAAGTAAATTAAAAAATTATTAAGCCGACTGGCATCTGTTATGTTCAGCCATTCTTTTGCTATATTACCTACCACAGAAGGCGAAGAAAATCAATAATAAGGAATCATAAAGGATTTTTGTGAAGTTATAACAATCGTCCTGTTGATATAGAGTATAGATCAAAGCAGAAGGCGTTAATAATTGTAGAAAAAAAATACAGTGAACAGTACAGTGAAGCCCATTGGTAACAACAAAATTTACGGGCGATCCAAGGTCTTAAAGTGAAAGGGGCGAGCTTTTGATGGCTAAAAACGTTTGTCTGGATTTCCTAAAAAACTACAATACCTGTAGAAAAAAGCATTTTTTAATGTTTTTGATTCTTTATTTAAAATATATAATTAAAGCAAGCAATTTTTTTCACTATAATGATCCTACTAATATTATAAATGCGAAAGTTTGTAAGGATGTGTGTGTTTGTTTCACGCAAAAACTACTGAACCAATTGCAATTAAATTTGGTACGTAGATGGCTGGACAACTGGAATAATATAAAGGCAACTTTTTATCCCGATATTCCTACGGGATACAGACTTACGCGGGTGAAGCGGGGCGCAGCTAGCAATAAATATTTTTGTAGTTGTTTCGGACCTTTCTTATATTTTCTGAAAAAAATAACCCATGGTGATGGAGGTGATATTTTTCCACTTCACCGTCAGAAAAGAGTCATTTCAAAAAATCTACCAACTTTGACATGAGAATTTTCGGTTGAAAATTGAGGTGTTTTTTAAATATTAACTAACTAAGTCAAAATAAGGTAAAAATTAGATAATAAACCATTGTGCGATGTAATTGAATGGAATCAAAAAACCACTGAATACATAAAGATTATGTTCCTAAATTTTATAGAATGAGAAAGCACCCTAGTATGCCCTCCAATGACCCCGTGGATATAGTTGAAAAAGCTAATGTGTATTTCGTTGTACATTAATTT
The DNA here is from genome assembly GCF_012273895.1 of Zerene cesonia. Taxonomy (NCBI): domain Eukaryota; kingdom Metazoa; phylum Arthropoda; class Insecta; order Lepidoptera; family Pieridae; genus Zerene; species Zerene cesonia. The sequence goes on along the minus strand of NC_052105.1, from coordinate 1,746,523 downwards.
ACATATTACACAATGATATATACTAAAAAATCTTATAATGGATCAGTACACAGTACGCGACAAACTTGCCGTAGGCGTCGGGATAAGCTGTACTGTTAGATTTTGAATATTTTTCGATTTTTTTTGATATTATAATGTTATTTTTCATTCTACTGTTGATCGGAAGCCCGTGTGTGTGTGACCAATATATGTTAGAACAATGTCCCAATGTAAAGACCTCAATTGGTGCAATAAGGAAGCGAAGGCATTTGGTATTCCCTGATGGAAGTAATGCTGTTGTGAGTACTAAGTATTTAATAACTGGTGATTATAGGTTTTATATATATAAATGGTGAATGGGAATTAGGATATAAAGTAAATTGGGTCAGTACGCATACGCATTTTAATTAAACAGAATCGTTAATAATTTAAATAATGTCTAGAATTTATTAGTCTCAAAAATAAATGTTTTGAAATCTTATTTTTAAATTACTGCAAAAAATATAATAACAGTGAAAGTACATAAAATTTTATTGCGATGTGAATAATTTAAAAATAATAAATTAAAATAGATAACAATTACATTCTACCCATTTAATTAATGAGATAATTGAGAAGTAAATGTAAATTGATAATTCTAGAACGATTCCAGATCATAATCCCAAAAGACGATGCTCAATAAAAAACCCAACGAGGTCGAAAGAGCATGTTGAATTTTGCACAATTACAAGAAAAGATAAAGGTCTTGATTTGCAGGATATCTTTAGAAAATTTGAATTTAACTTCCCTCCTGTACTCATAGCTAGGAAATATTATAGTATACTTTACAATTAGTGCTATATTTTACGATTTAGAAACACAGTAGCATGCTACTATTTCAGGCCAGTCTTCTGTTGAGGTGTTGTACTTCCCCGGTGCGAGCTGGGCCAATTCGTACCGAAGTATCGAAGCATGCTGGACTCTCACAATAGTATTAGTATAGTAATAGTACACAATAGTAGATTTAACATAAGGCTTACTTGCTCATTGCATACCATGTATGGCTATTGTTCAATTTAAGTAATAAAATCTATTGCTCATACTCAGTCTGAGGCACCGTAGTTCCCGAACGGACAAACCGATTGAAATATTAATATTTTTGTTTAAAAAATGAATAAATCAGAAGTATCTAAAGCTATGTTTGATGAAAATTTGTATACATAAATATACGGATAAATATTTTTTTCACAACTGCCTATACGGATATCAGATTGAAGGGCTTGACTGGTAGAATATTGAAATTGTTTATACACAAACTTAAATTCCAAGATGGCCGCCACTATGAAATGGTCTCTTCACTTTACTCATAATTATTTGACTACAGAAATCCAAAGATGATGATGACACATCGACGTCGAACGTAAAACTTTACAATTCAACAGATAGTTAATGCATTAAATAATCCTATGCTTTCCAATTGCAGATCACGATATCGGCAGCTAAAGCGTTCATGACGCACGCGCCATCTGGCTGGAATATGGTAATGGACTTGGATGTGACGTTTCCCCTACCAGACCAAAAGTTCTCTGATGAGCACAGAAGGAAAAAGCATTACAGGCAGAAGAGGCAACTGTGGAAGCAGATAGAGGACGCTCTTTACTTGTACAGCGTGATTAATTTATTATTTTTGTAAAAAGAACAGTTTGAAAATTTCGCATCAAGTATTCGTAAAAAATTGAAAGGCTTGATAATCGTCAATGTAATCACATAAAAAGGATTGAATAACCTTTTTGACAAAATTTTAGCCGTAACCATCACTAAAAATATTGTAAATTGAATCGCGTATACCTTACTTTTATGGCAACGATTTGACAACATCGCCAAGTAAAGGCGATGGACATTAATTAAATATTCACTGCTTGCTGGTCGGCGACGTCACCATGGCGTCTTATTGAAACAGGGCTCTTAAAGTTTCTACAGTCCTGGTACTACACACTTAGTAGTTCACAAAAACAACACATTATATATCTTCAAAGATTTGATCAATCAACTCAACATACTTATTGAAAGACATATAATGTCACAACAAAAAAAAACAGTGGTGGCTCAGTGGTGAGAATCTCGAATTTCAAAATCGATAAGTCGGGGTTCGAGACCAGGCGAGCGTGTAGGAATTAAATTGATTTTTGAATTTATCTGCACATGCAGATAACATCACCGCTGCTTAGAACGGTGAAGGAGGAAACCGGCATGTCCAAGAATCAAAAGTTCGACGACATGTGACATCTGCCAACCCGCACTTGGATATTATAGATTATATATAACGTCAATTAATTAATCTTTACAGTCACAACATGGATGGTCGTGAGTGTGTGTTACGAAGCATATGTGAGAGCAAGAAATACCTCGCACCGCCGGGGAAATCCCTAGTTCATGATCTCACAAGGGCAATATTTACGTGAGTGCTATTATTCTGTTATAAGTATTTCTATTAGCCGGTATTAATCCGACATAACCCACAACCTCTTCCTCGGGGGCCGTGGGTATATATGCAAGATTTCCCCATTAAAAAAAAAAATAAATAAAAAAAACGTACTTAGAGTTGTGGGACGTTGAGTTATAGAATGTAGGAATTATTTCTGAAAAAAAAAGATCAAACCGAAAAATGCATATTGAATCGTTGATTATACGAAATACTCATCGGCATCAAATAGAATACGCTAAAAAAGTTAACAAATACCAATACTCACATAAACAAGGTACCTACTCTTAAGGTCAGTTACACAGCAAAACATTATACCTACACAACCGAAGGGATTTTCCTTTCATTAGTATAACATGAATATAGCTGCATACTTAATTCATTGGCATTAATGTATCTTCGAGTAGGCAGATAGATATCTTACATTTTTTAAGAAAGAAGGAAAATGCTTTTTTTTATACGGTAAAGTTAATAAAAAATAGTCTAATTTACAAAACATTAAATAAACCTCTTATAAACGGAAGATCCACTCAGTGTATAAGAGTCTAAGCCCATTAAAGGAACTTAGACTCTGCACTGATTTTCAGTGGATACCACATTGACCAGAGATACTTTTAATTTTTTTATGTCATGTCGGGTGGTCAGCCATCTTCCATTCTCTATAATACCACAATTCTAGCACCTTTCCTAGGTTATTCTGCATTGTCTATATGATAAATAGACTTTAATGAAATGTCTGTTATGATGACATAGAACATTCTTTCATTAATCATTTACGACATTGTGTGTTACAATGTATACAAATACTAGCTTTTGCTCGCGGCTTCGCACGATTCGGAGTAATTTAATAAATGTATAAATCTTCCTCTTGAATCATTATCTATTAACAAAATCCCATAAAAATCCTCTACGTAGTATAAAAGATTTAAGCATAGGTACATAGGGATATAGGTACAGAGAAAGCGACTTAGTTTTATACTATAGTGACAACTTTTTTCTATTTTATTGTTATTGTAATATAATATTATAGAGGATTACTAGTAATGTTCTCTGTCCGGGATGCGGTCAGGTGAATAATGGCGCAATGGATGAAAATAGCTCGTATTAATCACCTATATCTAAACATATACCTATGATTATTATAGCTAACTGTTAGCTTTAGACTAAGTAGGGTAGGTGTTTTCTAATAACTATGTTATCTATGTGTGATTGGACATCTAGATAAGAGTAAGATTAATATAAGACAGAAATATCCTGAAGAATGGCGAAAGCTTGTTTGTTTTAATATTCATTTGATATCTAAAGGCGCTAAGAAGCGTTTTTAACCGATTACTCTACTGTAACTCATAACTTATATACAAAATAACCAACTTTCACAGTACAGTGATACAAATAGAAATCACATATGAATATACAAACAAAGGTAAAAATATCACTTTTGATGACTCTTATTATATTCCAAGGTTGGTATTCCAATTTAGTAAATCAAGTCCTGATGAAGTCCTGATGAGGCAGGATCCTGCCTCGTGATCAAAAAAAATTTTTCTATTCTTTCAAAATTACTAATTTATAAAGCATTTCAATGCTATAAAACTAAAAATTAAATCAAGTCCTGACGATTTGAAGGCAGTTTACTTTTAGTTTGTGAAAAAAAATTATTGCGGCTTAATCAAATGCATTTTTTCTAAAAATCAAACTAACGATTTATCATAAATTATCATTTTCAGAGCAACATTGCAAGAGGATGAAAACGAAGTTAGTGAAATGTACAAGGAAATATTGGATCCGAACTTCTGCGACCGGCCTCATGATTGTCCATTTTCTATATTGCATTTTATATTAACGCTAAATAAGCAAAAGTAAAGGCTTATTTAATTTACTATAAAGTCAAAGAAATAGAGATTTCAAAAAGCAAATACCTGTGATAGATGCAATCTTAACAAAATCTAATTTTTCCTATATTTATTTTTTAGTTTTTTCACACTGTAATAATGTATTTTTTAAATTTAGTTAATTGTAAATTTATGAAAAGTTAGGGAATTATTTATATTTGCAATTAATTGCTTAGTTTTAATTGATTTTCGAACGACACAGAATAAATTGTTTGTAGATAATTAATCAAAACCACTTCAATAATTGTGAATGCCGGGAAAATTAAATGTATATTTACTATAAAAATTCTTTATTTAATTTGTATTATGAAATCATGTGTAATGAAAGCAAGAACAAAGTATTATATTTAGCGATGGTTATTAAATTGGTGATTGAATTGTTTTATTAAGAAATACGTGACTTAAAATCCCTACTATATGTATGTAATATATGTTACGGACCAACTAATTACTGAGAGAATTATTCATTATGGGTACCCATGTATTTTAATATTGCAGTGGTTGTTCCGTGTTGAGGCATGTGTTCCTGCAGTGGGACCAAATATCAATGGTGATGGTGATATTGGACCAACTTATTACTTATTATCCAAACTTCATTATTTGCCACATTGTCTGGTGATTACTGATATTGCTTCATGACCATTGGGCAATTTTATTTGATTTTATGGAGTTATCAATATTGCACAAACATTCTTATCTGTAGCTAATATAGTATTATCTTATCTGTGGACTAGCCTGCCGGAGTAGCCTGAGTCGGAGGAAGACCATTTCGACTTTGGCCTTTGCTGACTGCTGTTGCGGCACGCTCTCTTCACTTGGTTGGTTTATGCGTTTTGTTTTCATTGCTCTAACAAAACTTAAATTAGTCATTCCAAATATATTTTTATAAAATACTAGCTGCACCCCGCGGTTTCACTCGCGTAAGTACGTATCCCGTAGTAGTATCGGGATAAAAAGTTGCCTATATGTTATTCCAGTTGACCAGCTATCTACGTAACAAATGTCATTGCAATCGGTTCAGTTGTTTTTGCACGAAAGAGCAACAAACACACACACACATCCTTATAAACTTTCGCATTTATAATATTAAAAGGATATCTGTAAAAAATAAAGACAATAGGTGATAGACATTGATGTACGAATAAGTTAATGAGTTAATGAATGAATAAATTTTTGGACGAAATTGTATATAATGCCTGGACAATTAAATAACATGAACAGTTATTATCAAAATGCCATCTCATATTGTTCATTTTTAATAGTGCCCCGGGCATCAACCATAGTAATTGTTCATTTTTAATAGTGCCCCGGGCATCAACCATAGTTATCATTAATTTAAGTGCGAAATAATGTAAAAATTGATAGATAATAATTTATGTTACTGGTGTAAAATCGTTTTAATAATAATTTTAACTAAATAATAGAGTCCTTATATCATGTTTAATATAGATATTGAATGAATACCATCTTACATGCAAATAAAATAACTCGATTTTAGAATAAGAATTACTGACACTCACTCTCAAATATTTGTATTTGCATTCTAAGAACTACCTTCTTTAATATAGTATAGACACCGTTCTATTAGGCATCAATTGCGACTAGAAGGAAGGAGGATTTTAATATAAACTTCTAAATGCACGACTTACAAATTAATTCGATATTATAATATTCGACGTAAGATATTATAGCGGAAAGTTTGAAAGATTACGTGTAACGCGAGCTTAGCTGTATACGTGGGCCGTACGGAATTTGATGACACACGTGTGTGTGTTCTGGTACGAAGAATAAGAGTAAGATTTTAAAAAATGTCAAATGGTATGAAAAAGTCAATTCAGTCTGATGCCGCCATATTGAAATTAGTGTGACTTACCATCTTAAACTATTTACTACTATCAATGTTTGGAATTTAGAAAGTTTGTTTGTTTGTTTGTATTTCTTTTACATCACAAATGCCGTTCTCATTGCTGCATAGCTAATCGCTAAGTGGCTACTTCGATTTGATCTCGTAATTTTTACTGGGTGAACTGATTTAAGCGTGCAGGAAATAAATTGATTTTTCAATTTATCTGCAAATGTGGATAACATCACCACTGCTTAAAACGGTGAAGGAAAACATCGTGAGGAAACCGGCATGTCCAAGAATCAAAAGTTCGACGACATGCGACATCTGCCAACCCGCACTTGGCCAGCGTGGTGGATTAAGGCCTGAACCCTCATAGGAGGCCTGTGTCCCAGCAGTGGGAACATCTATGGGCTGATGATGATGATGATGAACTGATTTAGATATTTCTTTTATATTTGAGAGCTATCCTTTTGTGCAGTCCCATTAAAATTTTGTCTAATTCTGACAATTTTAGGTGGCGGCGAGTAGTATTCTATAAAAATAATTAAAATTTAAATCAGTTAAAGATTACCATTACCTTTTTTTGTGTAGTCAAATCGATATTTCTATCTCTCACTCTCTAAATGTTTATCCATTCATATCACTGAAATCGAAGACGCGACGTTTTTGAGACAACTACCGAACCGTACATTTAATTATAAGCATTCCCCATATCAACTTAATTGCCTTATAATCCGCGCACGTGGGGCTTATCAGCGAGCCTAGATTATTCATAATGGATAATATCAATATAAATTTCTATTTCGATGGCATTTTCAACGCAAATTATTGTTATATTTCAGAGCTATCATAACCTCTTCTGTCTTCTTGCAGTCTTCTGTACAGATGACTTATTTATTTATATTACTCTTCAAAAAAAGTTGTACAAATAATGGAACTTAAAAATGAATTGGTTAAAAAAAGAAAAAAGGTGCAATTTCTTAGTATAGATGCGTGAAATGTATGATTCAAATATGAAATGGGTCATGTACACGATTAAATAATTATATAACAATATGATGTATGGGAAACGCTTGCAGTTTTTGTGATTAGTTTGAAATTTGAGTAAAAACGGAGTTAATGAGTGGATTTTATAAATATCCAAATCTTTAAAACAAAGTTCCATCAAGTGGTAACAGCACAAAGTATTGATTTATTTATTTATTTCTTTATGTGACAGCAGTGGAGTTGGTATCCGCTTGATGGTGACCAGAACTGCTCATAAACATTTGTAGATGCTATATACCTGCGCAAATGGATTGTCAACTTTACTGGATAAGGGATAACAAAAAGATTGATGTGGGAATAAAAGAAAGTACTGGGAAGGGTAAGGAAAAGGATACGAATCTCTGGTTCTCTCTCACAGAATGAAACAATAGCATGCTACTAATTCACGCTGATCTTGTGTGGGGCATGGCCCAGTTCGCGCCGATGCGTGCTAGAGCAGCTGGGAATAGAGTTCCCACACTCCACAGTCCATACAGACCAATATTTAAAAAAAAACTGTAAAATAAATTATGCAATATTGACACAAACAAAGTCAAAAAAGGAACTACTATAAAAACAAACTGAACAATTTCGTCGGATTGTATTTATTTTAGGAGTCACAGCAAATCTGATGAAGTTGGCACGGATTCTTTTCACAAGTTATTTTCCTTGGACGCTAGCAATTTGTAGTTTTCCTTGAAATACTTATCGCTTTAAACCAAACGACTGTGCAGCTTAGGGTCTCGATTTACAATACTTTTGTTCTATCGGGTTGCATTTTCAATCAATATTATAATTAAAAGCATTTAACGCCACATTTATCTTCTTATTATGACTTAAGTTCTTTGTGGGTACTACAAAACTTATGTTTATTGTGTTTAATTTAAATGAAATAAAACTAATAACCGATTCTGACGCTAAAACGATATTTCCAATCGGTGATGATAGTTAGAAAAATTACTATGTAAAGATTATATATTATATTAATAGAAAAGTTCGAATTTCAATAATATTGTGACTGTTATTTTATTATAACTGTTTGGTAACTTTTTTATAACAAATGCCACGCACAGAACTAGTAGCTATAGAAAAAAACAATGTGTCACGTGAAAGTCATAAGTGTAAATCAATATAGAACTTAAAAATAGAATTGCAGCCAGACTTTAAGATGCCATCGGTCCTTAGAAAATGCAATCAATTTATTGCGATTGGAGTGGTTAACCCAACATTGTAGCTTCAAATCACGTCTTAAATAACAGTTGCCTGTCATAAAAAGGTCGTATAAAAACGTCTCCATACTTTGTAGTGGGTACCGAACGATTTAATGCTTCTGTGCTGAGGACTGAGGTTTTTCCAGTTAGATTCGTGGCTTGGTTCGTTTATGACGAAGATGTAGTACTTTTTATTGAAAATAATGTTTTTTTGTAACAAAAAATAAAAAATAAGTTATACAAAACGCAAATTATGGACTCCAAGCTATATAGCATTTCAATTGTAAAATCTGTAGTATGTCTGCTTATATGAGCTTGACCGAAATTTTGTTTATACGTATATTGATATTTTTTGAGTATCAGTCAGTCTTTAGCGGGTCAGCTAGTTAAATATAATCATAAAAATAATATAAGAATAATTATATACCTATGAAATGTCTTGTCTGTTATTAACTTAATCAAGAATCTCGAAGGTTGTTGCCACCACACAATAGTAGAATATTTGATTATGTTATGTATAAGATCACTAAAAACTCCTATGACATGTCGTTGTGACTATGATAAAAAGCATGTTTGATATCATCAAATAGAAATACATTAGGATCATGTACTTAAAAAACAAACATAGACAAATAAAATATTTTCACTAAATATTTGTCGCAGCTCATGAATCATGCAAGTAAGTGTTAGGGAATATTTTCTTTGAGGACGTAGCTTAACCTAAATATCGGGATGTTTGAGCCTTTTCTCGGTAATTCGATAATTTGGTCATTTTGTTGTGGCTTGGTTTCTTTTTGAGATGCGATTTTGGGGATTAGTCTTTACAAATTAATTCTGATTTGACTTTAAGTGAAAGTGTATCGAAGTTTGTAAAATATTGTAACTTGACTAAAAGCGCTACTTATCAATGACTTTAATGGGGAATCAATTTAGAATAAGTATTATATTATTATTAGACTCTAAGCGCTATAATAATTAATTAAAAGATTATTTAAAAAATTGGGAAAAAAATGAAATTTTAAGAATCTTTAAGTAACAAAAATGAATAAAATTAGAATGATCGGTATCTGATAGTCAATTACATATTTTAATCACACACATTAACCAAAATTAATCTTAAACAATAATTTTAAAAGTACGTCGCTGAAATATAATACTTAAACAGCTCTAATAATGCAAAATAAACTTATTTAAATGGAAAGTGAAAAGTGATGTTTATTTATGAAACTACGCAAGAGTTCTAAAGCCTTCATCCTTCCCCAGGACAGTGATGTTGAAAAAATATGTAACACACATTCGTACGTGACCCGAACCGTCCTCGTTTCGCGTCACGAATAAAATATGAGAATAATCCTAAACAGGCAGTAATTTGTGCTCACTGCCACTTCACTTCATTACCGTGCTTCTGTGAAAATTTCACCGTTACAAGAGCTGACATACATTCTCTGAAATCATTGTTTGGATAAATTTCTTTGCATGTTTGACATTTAGTATTACATTTGCTTCCGATAGGAGTGTTCGCAATGTTTTACGGTACGTTGTTGTTGTTTTTGGGTGTTGTGGGTGTTTGGTCAGATTCCGCTGTGCTGTCGAGGCGAAAACGATATGTCGCTTTTCCAGAAGGTTCCAGTTTCTCAGTAAGTTTTCTCGTAGTTTCCTTCATATTTCATTCATTTCATTTCATTTAATAATTAAAAATAGTTTTTAATATATAAAATATTAGCTTAAATATATTATAATTTAATTGAACATTATTAAATCGGAAATTATAGTAGTGCTTTTGATAGGATTTATCTTTTATATAAATACGTGTCATCTTATTAAATCTACACATCAT
>NC_052105.1:1723034-1735271 GCF_012273895.1 Zerene cesonia | reverse complement strand
CTACAGAATAATAAAAAATGTGTAATATTTTCAGTTAAAAGTATTTGCATGTGTAATTTAATATATTTTATGGGAGATCAATAATAACAAATGTTTATTATGGATTTAAAATATGATAAGTATTAAAACAATAAATTCCAGCGAATTTATCTAGCATCGGGCTATCGAGCCGACTCATTCGTCGACTAACTCTAAAAAACATTGAGAAGCTAATGTATCTACTTATAATTTAGACGTTCTCATTTGAATACTTATTACTGAAGAACTAGCGTAATTTTATTTTCTCCTATCTACCACCATCTATACGAAATACTACTAATATATACCCGTTTATCACCCGAAATGGTACAGACCTTTAACTGTACGATTCTCACGAAATTTCAACACAACACACAATGTGAAAACAATCTTTAATCTACGAACGAGTCTTTCAGACACAAATGAGGTTTAAACCAATTCGCTTCGACAACAATGTCAACGTTTACATAAACTATACCTGAGCTAAGACGACTACAAAACTAAGAGACAAACGTAATAATCCACGCACAAGTCATCTCATATTATAAGATAGTAATCGTTGTATCGGCTTAGCTCATTCATTTACAACCAAACTACGGGTCTACATTATAAACACACTCACATCAAGTTTCGTAACAAAATGTACGCATTGCTTATCTCTCGAATTTTTATTGCAATATGAGTAATACATCGAAAGTAATAAACTTCCATTTTTATTACACTAACTCTCCCTTATGGAGTTATATTTACAAATACACATTTCGTACCATACATCTTACTTCCATCTAGTATATCCATTTTATCAGACATAAATATTCACGTCTTATTAGTCTATGGTGTTTAGAAAATCTAATTATTTTACTTGTATTCATATAAAAATAACAACAGACCGTTTATTTTCTAGCAAATATCTACATTTAAATTAGATAATCACGGAACAGTGTGGGAAGCCTGTGGACTTAACTAACAGTATGTTACTGATAATAATGCTAATTTGGTGTGTTTCGGTGCGTGCAATAGCACATTCCTACTTCGATTAATATATGTGACGTACTTACAGTTAAATTATTGAACAATTCCATTCAAAAATTCCTTTGAACCGTGATTGAGGCAGACAGCTCCGAGACCGGTCTTACGGAGTAACCTACGATCATCGACCAATAAAAGGGAAGCAATCTGTTAGACGCGAGTTCCCATTTATCACTGTTCGCATGGTTTACCTACGTGACGTCCACATCGAACCTAATTTCTACCCCTATATCATCCTGACATAGCTCAGAGCTGCTTACTAGCGATTTTTGTGTCCGTTCGGAACAGTGAGTACTATAATTCTTTCAACCTTTAGCGAGCGTCCGAAGATGCATTAGCATCATCCGTATGTACTAACTTTATTTCATCTAATGTAAACTAGCCATTGCTTGCAACATTACAAACATCTAAACACATTCAACAACACATATTATAAACATTTAAGACGAATCACACAAATACGGCTTTATTTCACTATACCATTCCCTGTTTTCCTATCGCTCGCTGTGATTATTAAAATATTAATAACTTTGATTTAACTAGATTATCATTAGGTATCTAATAATCATGAATTACTTTGACATATCAAAAACGCGGCTCGAAATTTTTTTTTTTATTATTATTATTACGACAAATTCTACGATACCCTACAAATGGGTTAATGTGATGTAACATGAAGCGCTAAGATGCGCTAGATAAGATGACCCCAAAAGTACAATCTACGAAATTTTAGAGTATGAAGTGGATAGGTACGAACGAAATGAATTACTAACCGATTCTAATCTAGGAAAAAATTTTAGACTACCTAAATTTTATATGACTAATTTCACAAACCTCAACAATGATTTTATTATCTAAGACTTTAAGTGGTAAGGTGCCGTTAAGTGTGTAAAGACAATACAATCAGTGAAATCGTGAGATTACAAATCAAGAGAAGTTTGTGTTCTAATTTTACCCTGTACTCTAGGATTGTTATTGAAAATACAAATACGTTATTAATAGTTACAGAATTAGATACTTCCGATAAGAATAGACGCGGAATCCAACGATCAGTCATTGTTTTGGGCAAGCAATGTAAGAAACTATGAAGAAGCATATAAAAATGAACGACAATTCTTAACTTAATCAGTTGGCATTTTCGAAACTATGAAATAACTGGCAATATTTGGCACACGTTAAAATTGTAATTAATTAAATGAGTTATCAAACTATCTAAGAATACTGAGTATTATAAAAGTTATATATTACAATTGGCAGTCAATTGTTTTATCGAAACCTAGTCAAACAATATCACTGACGCGATTGTTGTCATCGTTAAACTAATTTGGCATCATAATATTATGAGAATCAATTATTTCTGATACCTAATCATTTAACCTAACGATATCTACATCTTTTAGTACAACTACAGGGCATATTATGATCGTCATATTATTCATATTGTCCATATTATTTTTACGCGAGTACGCAGTTTATAAAATATTAAATGTATAATTCACAATACTTATTTAATCACCAATGTTAAATACTTCAACTACGTGCCCTACACATTGAGGACGTTCGCACGAAAATATTATACGTATTTACGTCGTACTATTAATTAGTTGATTGGAAATTGCTTTTATAATACTTATACATTACTGAATTGAGCTCGTATTGTATTCGAAGTAAACCTTACTTTAATTTAACCTTATCCATTTTGATACATCGAAGACGTCACCTCAGAACATAAAAGTCGGAACAATCATCCTATAGATAATCCAATGTTGTGCGTCGTATTAAATAATTATTGTAAACAAATGCCGAAGATACAAAATAGACTTATACGCAACGTTGATCGGCGATTTATTATAAAAATAGCTATGGCAGATCTGGCGTAAACACAAAACGCCCATTCCGTTTCTCGATTTCACTATCGACGGACACAGTCTAATAGTTTGTATAAAAGACGGTTTGAACGCTCGCGGTAAATCGTCTAGCGCACCGAGCGCGTGGCACCACACTGAGCACAACGAGTCCTCGCCAACAGTTCCCTGCTGGGAGCTTTACATGGATCATCCGTGCCACCACATGACGATCAGCTCCCAGAACGTCTTCGGCGGCGAGTGGCCGAAGACGTAAGACGAATTTCAGAGACCCGGGTCGCCTTCCGAACCCATTTTGAGCAACTCCAACTTCTTCTTCGCAATCTTTGAATAGAGGATATCTATCGGTTTCGTGTTGTCGTAAAAGGTAGGCGCTCTAAATATTATAAGAGCCGTGCCGACAACACACGCTATTGTAAACGCGAATAAGAAGATTCTATCTAATACCATTGCTACGTACTTCCAGTCATCTTCTACCTGCAAGCGAAAAGTTAATTTAGAGTACGCACATAAATAATCTAGAAAGATGATGAAAACATACTTACACTCTCAAATTTATCTTTATTTTTCACGTGTTGCGCTATAAACCTCGATCCTTCTATAGTCTTTTCCATTTCCCTAACATAAGGCTTTTCCAACGACGGACTACCATCGTCTAAGTCCAAGCGACAAGGAGATCCAGGGGGAGGGGAAAATAGCTCATCGTCACCACCTGGAGGAGGAGGGGGAGAAGGGGGCATTCCTGGCAACTCGTATTCTTCACAGGCCCATTCTTTGAACTTGCCATCCATATCGTCACCACCAAAGACATCAGTCAGCACCTAAAATAATAATTAATTATGTACGTAATAACTCGACAAACGTTTAAACAGAGAAAGTTCCATTAACTCTGTAGTCCTATGCGTATTATATCTTAATCATCGTGAAGACTGTTTAAATTATCTAATTGAAAGTACTTGAATAATGGGTATATAACACAGAAGAAACGAGTTTGAGCAACTCAACATTATTCAAGGAAAGAACATTCCTTGCTTCTCTTAGTTAAAAAAATGTCCGAAATGAACACGTCAGTGCGCGGCGCGTAGTCAATGTATCGGTAGCTTAAGCCGGCACACAATTAGTCTCGAGTAGGTTTTGGGTGTCGGCCGCGTGCCGGCTCGTATATCGCGATCCGTCCGCAGCCACGAGGGGAACATAAATAACAAGAACCTCGCGCTCGTTAAGCCCGCTGGCGTTGAGTAGTAAAGGAAAATCGAAATGGAATGAAATTGGGCTGGAAACGATATTTTAGCGATACACTTCAACACAATGAGTTTAGAAAACGTTTTTCTAAAGTCCCGCGGCTGAGGACAATTAAAACGGTTATTGTTGACGGCTTCGATTTCTCCGTAATAGCACGCTGTTTGTATTGAATCAATTCCGATGGAAATGTTTTGAATGAAGGAAATACGATGAGAAACGCTGTCGTGTTTTTTCTTTAAGGATTCCCTGTGAAACTTCTTTCTTTTATTTTACAAATTTAATTAAACGCTGCGCCGGTATATTAAAGCATTTTTTGCTAGTAAGGGTGATGAGATTATTTTATAGGAAAAATATTTTGAACGATATTTTAATTAAGTGCGAATTGAGGATTAATATCTTACCTCAGTAGGTTTATCATTATCATCATCATCATCATCATCGGGCGGTTTTTCAGGTCTTTGTATACACAATATTTTAGGTAAAAAATCTATAAAGACTTTGCGCACCCACGGCGCCATATTGTGAGTGACTGGGGACCTAAAATTTACATTTAGCACCACGATAGTGACAACTACTGACAACGTGACTAGCATCATTGTAAATAATAAATATTTGCCTAACAAGGGAACAGTCAGCGACGTCGGCGGAATGATTTCTGCTAACAATAAGAAGAACACGGTCAGCGATAGAAGAATGGATATACAAAGCGAAATCTTCTCTCCAGAGTCAGAGGGTAGGTAGAAGACTAACACTGACAGGAAAGAGATTCCAACGCAGGGAATGATAAGATTGACCGTGTAGAAAAGCGTTTTTCTTCTAAGAGTAAGATTGAAAATGATGTCGGGATAAGGTTCTTCACAGCACGAGTAAAATTTTTCATTTCGCGTAGCAGGTACTCGCATGATGTCCCATTCCACTGAAATATAGTACTCCGATAAGTCGATGCCCATTCCTATGTGGTCTGAATCCGGCGTCTGTTTCAAATGTCTTAGATCCACCTGAAAATAAAAATGTTTCGAAATATTCAATATTCAACAAAAACTTTTATAAAATATGCTTCACACATTTTTGTAAATAATGATAAACAACTCGAAAATCCATCAGTGTAAAGCGTTCATTTATATCACCGACATTTAAACAAATTTAAGTAAAATATATCATACGAAAACAGCAGCCTCTTCTGAACAAGGAAGAGAACATCCAAAAATATTTTTGTGACCCTTAATACATACGGCATAAGACGCAGATAAAAAGCTTTAGTTTTATTTATGTGAAGGCCGGAACCACAGGATTTATTGGCTTCCTCAGTTCGATTGATGCCGGCGTCTTTCAGAGGCCTATCGTCGTTAACTGTATTCCAAACTTTTATCACACCCAGCATTCGATGCTGTATTATTTATTATTTGCCGATATTTCTTCTGACATAGCAAAGAACTTACACAAAGAAATTCGATATCTCTTTCCTCAATGGAATGTATTTAAAGGGTGAATGCATAAGCGGGACTTCAATTACAGGATTCTTTCAATACTTTTCTGTATTGATATTGTGTTGCCGCTTCGTGAAAATGTTTATCTCAGTGTATGAATTTGAATAATTATATGCCATCTATTATACTTTTAGATTGTTTGCATCCAATTTTGTAATTGAATGCATGTATTTGCATGGAATTTAAATTTAAATGCATATTCCCTTTCAATTTTATAAAAGTTGTTTGTTTTGCATAAGTATTGCTACTGCAATTATAAATATGCGCGGCGCCCACACTAAGATATAGCCCATTCTAACAACAACTAACAAATTTTTTTCGTTTTTCTTTTTCATTAAGTAGACATAAAATGAAATGTAACATTGTTTTTAAGGAAGAAGCCATCGACAACCGAAACACAACTAGTTCGGTAGTCCCCAACTAGTTCGGTAGTCAGTGGGTCATATAAAAGATGTAATTACTTTATTTTATGTCAATAAATATTTTTTCTTTTTTTTTTATTATAAATACTCAATTGTATACGAAATACAACTTGAAAATAAAATTGAACATGAAATGTTTAAGTAAGTTATATATGAACACAACTGGATTTTACAGAAGCACAAAACAGCGTTTCTTGAACATAAGTATAACTAAATTATAATCTAAATATAACAGTTTTCATTCTACATCTTTTAACGTACCGTATAACCGTCATAACTCCAAGAACCGAACTTCATAAAGCAGGTCTGCTCATCAAAGGGGAAATACTCAACGTCGATCTCGCAGAACGACTTGTAGATGGCCGGCGGCTTCCACACCACCTTCCCGTCATGGTGCAGGATAGCTTTCGTCATTATCGTCACCTCGTAGTTGCCATCCGCACTGAAATTAACAAATATGTTAGATATTGACGCTACTATACTAATACAAGAAAGAGTACAAAACATTGCCAGTTGCAAATGCTTTTGTAGGTTAAATGTAGATAGATACAAATTAAATACGTTGTATACGTTGATTGATCAAATCATTGCTACGTTTATTAGGAAAAGAGGATATTCTGTTTAATGAAAACTAAGCAGTGTGTCGGTGGTAAGTGTATAATGACTATCAAAGTTTGTGAGGTTAGCGAGATTGTTTGGTCCCGGGCAGTAGGGCCAAACTAAACAAAGTACTCAGACTGTATCGCGAATGACAGCTGGCAAGTTATAAACAAACACGAAGACAGGACTAGGATCTGTATGAGAAATGAATATATCCCTTTCATAGTACTATTTTGCAATTCATGGTTTAATATTGATGTTGTGACTCTTATTTATTACAATGGTTGGTTGATTATTACTAGATCTTATATATACTCTCAACGTGCGTGGTCACGGGGAGTCTCCCCGTGTAAAAGTCTTTTATTTAAATGTAAAATACTCGCGTAAAATCAAACACAAGTAAATACTCTCTACGTTGTTGTTTCTCACTGAAATATATGAGATTAATTTTGCTTTGAAAACTCTGCCGAGGTACCAATAATCAATCTTCATCAGTTGTATAATTTCGTATGTATTTCAACCAGTCTTATATAATAAACCCTTAACACAAAAATATCACAATACTATAAAGCGTCCTTTACAAGTGATAATGCTTATTCCCATTAACCAGTAAATACCCTTATGCGAAAATATTTATGGCATTAATAACATCATCCTCGTTAATGTTGATAAAGTGCCTAATAAGAATTATCGGACATCAGTTATGACAATGTATGTTTATTCAATCACTTTGGCAGCACGTAATTGATTTGTTAATCTTAAGATGTATTAACTAATACATACGTTTTTTGTCTCAATAAATTGGATATTGGTACTAAAATCGATTACATTAGGTGCTCACATACATGCATGCATTATTTGGATGCTCTGATAAATCATGTGAAAATTAATAAAATATATGTGTGTGGCATTAATCACAATTAAGAGGATAGGTTTATAAACAAAACATGTTGTAAAGCATGAAGAAAGTTTGTTTGATTTAAAGCTTAGTATTTCCTCCAAAATACTATAGTAATATTTCATTTTTGATGAATATTGTTTAAATGATTTTTAAGATCGTTATATTGTTCTGCATATAGCTTCCCTTGCGATTGAAGCGCAGAGAACGAAACTGAGGAGACGTAAATGAATGATAGAGATAGTGAAGTGACGTAAATGATTGAATGAATTGAATCAGTATTGAATACAGGATTTTTTGCACTATAGATAATATCTTATAAGTAATTATTGTTTATTTTCTATTTCTATACTATAATTTAATTCAAAAAGTATATTATCATCTACATTCAATTTAGAAAGTTTCATGATTGAATGATAATAAATAAGTTATTACAATCAGAACAAAACGTATTTAAATAAGTCTAACCGATCAAAGGCTTATATATCAGATATTCCAGACTTCCAATTTTGATAGCACAGTGATATAGATAAAAAATAATAAAGCATCGCTAATATGAAAAGCGTTTGTGTCAGAGTGGAGCAAAACGACTGCCATAAAGATAAATGTTTGAGCAGAATCTGTTTATGATAAAATTAAGCCGTCAATGCCATCCCCGACACTCCGATCCTTAAACACTTGACAGACTTAAGCAAATTGTGTCATAACGTCTAAAAGCTGCCATGCCTAACTTTAACATCCGTGAAAATTGTCTCATAAAATATAGGTCGCCTTGTCTTCCATTAGGCTAACGTGGTGCCATTAAAAATAAAGTTTACACGAAATATTCGCGGTGTGAGCTTTTAGGTAAGTCACAGGTGCATTACTGTAAGCTCTAGAAGCTTAAATGTAAAAATATTACAACTACATTAACGTGAGAGCGTTTATTTGTAACGTAATACCTTGGTAAATAGTATGCGAAACTGGCTACTTGGATTCTGCGTTATGAGTAATTGGTACGTGACATATTGGTTCTAATGATGCCTAAATGTTAAATGCGATATTGTCGGGCTAAGGGATTCTGATTATTGCAGGCCAAGAGAAGGCTCCTTTGGGATTTCACAATTTAAGCGATGTATATTTGGACGTCGAGTTTTTATTGCAAATTTTAAGCATTTATAAATTATTATACATTAATTTGTTCAGTGTCATTTTTCTTTAAAAATCAAGCAAGTAAAATATATTTTATCTACTTAAGTTTTTGTTGTATTAGCTACATGATTTTTCATGTTAAAATATTTACACACTTTTTTAAATTATTTCTTGAATCGCGAATAACGATTATCATCGTCACAAAGGGACGTGATAAAGCATACTGAAACATTTCTCACAAAGATCGACGCATCCTCATGAAGGTATAGTCCGGAGCCGATATTCCATGGACAACTGTCGTAGAAATCGACATAAAGCTTTGTTCTATTGGATGGACATCTAAGAAGCATTGTATGCTAAATAGTTAGTAGGATATATAAGTAATAGAACTAGAATTTTATATAGATATTTAGCCGCACAAATTAATTGAATTTGTTGCAATTTTTTTACTATTAATGTAGTTATTAAAGAGATTTCTTTAAAATGTTCTGTTATGTTCTGTTTCTGTATTATTTAGTATAGTTCTTTATCTACTGTTAGCGCAATAAAGTATAAAATAAACAAGCAATAAAAGTTTGCTTTATTTCTATTATTCTAACCGTAGATCTAAAGTATTTGAAATCAGACTTACGATCAACCGCATCGCTTTAAGAGCTCCAACATTCAAATACGATTAAAAGTTCACAGACGAAATCATTCTCTTATCTCAGAGGTCACAAAATCCTTAATTGACCTCCTTGTAATTACGGAACAAAGTAACATCTGTTCCAGTTGACACAATTTAGTTTATTGTACGTTTAATTCCACCTTGATGCTATTTAGATTAAAGCTTGCACTTATCGTGCATTCCGCCTGGCCAACTTCGGCCGCTCTCTGCCACGGTTTAATAAATCACATTCAATTTTCAACTTTACTTCGTAGGATTTAAGTTTTTAAATGGATTGATACTGTTTAATGCGCAGAAATGCGGTGAGCCGCAGTGATAATGGTGACTTCTCAAATATATGGGGTTTTTAAATAAGCGTTTTACTTGCGATAACCCGGCTTTAAGTTGGCATGGAGCGCGAAAGCGGTTTCGTTAAATACCCAATTTATAGCTGTAGTTTAAAATTGGCTAGTTACTGGTAATAATGATATAGAATTTGGTAATATTAAATATTAAAAATCTATGTAGCAAGAGAAATTAATTAATGAACTATAGATGAAAACGATAAGAGTTAATTTGAAGTGAAATTCTAACACATACCAGTTCTATAATTAGGATTAAATTAGTTTCCCTACACAGAATAATAACGTAGTCAAATAAAGAAGAATACGGAATACTTTGGAGAAAACAGACACAGTTACGAAAACACAAACATTAACAAGCTTTGTACAAAAATACTCGAAAATTACTCCAGCGCCCTGACATGAGGATAATTCTTCCGTATAAAAGCGTGGGTGATAGCTTCACAGTTTTTGTCGGCGAAATAGCTGCGATAAACTTGTCGAGCAACCGTGATAATGCAAAATAATGGGTAACCGTCCGAGGGAATAAGGAGATAAGGGGACCACCAAATAAAATCACATTTTATATAAGAAGTTTGCGCTCATTGAAAGAAATAGGGTCTAGCAAAAGTTCCGGACGCAGGTTCCTTACGAACTTTCTTAAATTGATTTCAAAGTAAACAGCCGGAGTTAGATGGATGTTGGGAGTTCGTAGGGCGTTTAATTAAATCCTCTTTTACGGATTACGAAGACACACCATCTTCTGGTTCAGCTGGGGAGCTGCAATGAATACCATTTCGGTGTCTGATGTATTAGTTTGCGAAAATGAATAAATTGGTAGAAGACAAAGTAATTTGATAATGAAACTGACAGGAGTGTTTCGCAGAATTTTGTGTATTACTCGGGCGATCGTTATAACCTGTCTCCGAAGCACAAGATTAGTTGAGATGAATAAAAAAAAAAAATACAAAAACATAATTCGAAAGAACAATAACTGTAACTGTGGTCTGTTTACTGAAGACTCATGCTTGTGATTTCTATGTTTTTTGGATCCTTTATATACCATATGTGACTGAGTGTGTTTTTTATATTTGAAGAACCTACATTTTTTGTGGGAACTTTGCTGATATGTGTATGGCACATATCTATAATCTATAAGAAATATTGTACTGTTTGTTTTCCAAAGATAAATAAATAAATAAACAATACCATAGTAACCTTTACCAATACCTTTCACCCTATCAAAACTGATTGAAGTTTAAAGTAATTACATTGTGAAATGTCATAAACTACAGTACTGTGAAATGCTACGTATATATAGATATAAAACAAAGTACATTTATAAAGAAAAATAAACTTTATTACAATAGAGATAACTTACTTATTATATAACACTATATCTGGCAGCCATATGTGTTCAGAAGGCACGTGCAACGTATCCACACCACCATAATCGTCAGGGTTCCATTTGAGCTTGTAATCGTTCCACTCCTGCGAACAAAAGCAATTTATCAGTATCAATAAGTTCACTGTGCGGACTATTTGCTATCCACGCACGGTATCATCAGAGCCAATATGCTGAAAATGAGAAAGTGAAGGTACTTTCATATCTGATCTTATTTAACATGGATAGAATGGGAATATGACGGGTAATTAACATGTATTCATAGATTTATGATCTCTATTTGCGCGCTTTTATTAGCTTCTGTAAGTTAGTATGTAATCGATTCCTGTAGACTCGATTTTGACCCACGTTAAGAAATAAAGATTTCATTCGAATTCTATACACTTATCAAGGATCGGCGCTATGCAAAAATTTAATGAGTTTGTTTTATTATCCTGATTAGACTTGCCAGAATTATATAATTTCATCACGTATTCTCTGTATAAGAGCAAGCGTCGCATTTAAGTTGATTCTTTTATTAATGCGTGGTTTTTCGTTTTTTACTATATTTATTCAATGTTAAAATGTTTGAAATAAAGGCAAAAAGCACTTGATTAAAAATTGATTTACACAAAATAGACCTTAACAAAAAGGGGCTGTTGAAAAGATCTTGTAAGTGAAAAAAATGGTCAAGCAAAAGCGCAGCTCAATTGACGCCTCAGGCCTGGAATCAAATAAGGCACCATAATTTCCGACACGCGACCTCCCGACATTTCGTTGTTTGTCCCTTCAAGCTCTTTAAACGCTTTTGAAATGTGCCCTTTGCGCTTCAAGCGGTAAATAATTGAACTGTAAAAACAAATGTTTCAGTTGTATAGCCTAGAAATTCTGGGAGGTAATTTTTTATAATTTTTATGAGACGCTTTTATTAAAATAGCAAAACACACGTATCAAAATAATGATAGTTACAATATCGACGAAACAAAGAAAATGTCGAATGTCCATAATATTAAAAAAAAGGAATATAAGCAATAAAAATTCCAAATGTAAAAATTACGTGAAACAATATCGAAGAAATGAGAAAAATCTGCCAATCCGCTATATACCTAGTCTTGCCATAAATATTGTAATAAAGAAAAAAGAAAATTGTTAACTGCAAATAACATTTATTACT
>NC_052105.1:1699242-1722034 GCF_012273895.1 Zerene cesonia | reverse complement strand
AGATTCGAAATTCAAATGTAATATTTTTTTATAATTAAGTGTAACAGTATTTATGGCCAGACTAAGTATATATCTATAGCCTGACACTCATAGGATGCCCATTTTCCTGCACGGGGTACATAGTATGGAATGATGATGATGAAAATGATTTTACAATATTAGGAGCGAAAGGTAACACGTTTAATATAAGGAAATTTGCATGAAGCCTGAAAAACACCCACAAGAAACAAAATAAGTCCCGAGTAGCAGCGTTCTTCATAATGAAAGTCAATTATTATTTCGGCGAGGTTTCTACGCCGAAATTACTGTTGCTAAAACTCAATTTAAACTGTGTCTACTTAATTTTGAAACGTCTTTGCGAGTAACCAAGGAAATGTAGGTCGGGCGCCCAATGTTAGGGGGCCATAGAATTTCACATGCACGTACGATGAGAGCTATACTTAGCTTTTATTTGCTTACATTTTATGTGTATGTATGACATTTAACTGCTTTATATTTGTCGTGGGACGTTGGAGAGATCATTTAGCGTGTTCTGTTCTGTATCTATATGGAACAGGTACCCTTACGTAAAACAAGTTGATAGTAATAAGACGTGAAAGTATTCTTAGGTCCTACCAAAGGATTGCGTCCTTGGTCATCAAAAAAATAAATAAAATAGTTTCCTAGCGGTTACAGTTAATTTTTATTTTAATAAATCCTGAAATCCTTTGGTCAATTTAAATATTTTAGTCTAGTTAGTCTTTAGATTCATTATAGAATCAGCAACACAGAATAAGTTTACTAAAAGGATGTCTTTAAAACAGAGAAGTTGTATGATGGGGAACTTTAGATCCAAATTTACCAATACAGTTATTTGAAATATTGAATATTCTAGTATATTTATCAAATTTTCTAATATAATTATCGACGCTAATTACTAATCAAAGATCAACATAAAAATACAATCACACTACCAAATAAATATTCATAAAAAAGTGTGTGATAATGTTAGGTATAGACGAAAATACATAATAATATTACATAATATATTTTTTCCTTATTACCTCGGCATACAAAACCGTACGGTTATTAATTATGAAAATAATGAAATTTAAATTTGAAATTAATTAATCTGCGTTACACACGCAAGAGCCAGAATATTAATTATGAAAACCTCAGCTAAGATTGAATTTAAGAGATGATCAGTTAATATGTTGATTAAAAAGTTTAGAAGGGTGTTGAAATCCAAACAAAAACCTGTAGAAAAACATAAAAGTATAAAATCTGCGTCGATTTTATCCAATCAAATGATTCCCTAAAAATCATCCGTCACGCGAAAATAACATTTGAATATTAACGAATACCATCATTGTGGCCGTAGTGAAAACCATTCATTTTAATATTTCCAATTTTCGTTTAGAATAATAAACGTCCTCGTACTATGACGTGACTTTTCGATTACATGCCAATCGAACTCCCGCCTCCAATATTACCTACTTTTTTCTGATACGATTGTGTTTTGTATGAATATTTGATTTTATAGTCAAGCCTTTCGTGATATGCCAATAACTAGCAGTGCAAAGTAATGAAAATTTATCATTTTTCTGGTATATTTTGAAGTTTTGTATTAAGGATTTAATTATTTACCTTGATTAAAGGGAATATATACATAATATTTCATTAACTTTATGCCCGCGGTTTTCACTCATGTTGGAAAATTTTTGAGAAAATCCGACGTACACAGCTTTTCCGCAAGGGCGAAAGTGGAGGTGAAAAGATAATCTATATAAATGTTACAAGGAGAAAACTTTTGCATTTTTGTAAGTTTGTAACGTTTTCACGCAAAAACCACAGGCCTGATTTCAAAAATTCTTTCACAAGCTGCGACTTCACTGAGTGACATAGGCTATAATATATGTACCACGGAGGAAATCGGGGCGAATTATTTGTACGGTTTATTGTATTCTTTTATCTAACAATATAAATTCTAGGAAACTGTCGATATTGTCTCTAAAACAAATATAGTGCAAATAAATTAAATAATCTCCGTCTATTTTCTACACGTGTAATGTGATAATGCATTAATCTGATAGATTAAATCGTTTGTGAGCGAGTTTTATATTAATCTCTCTCTATCCTTGGGGTAAGGTTTAATTTGAGTAAATTAAATATTAGTATTGAACACTTTAGACATGTGTTTTGTAAAATGGATTGTAATGTATGGGCTGGGCTTTAAGTCCATATTTTATTGCACCTGCATCTATGACACAAATAATTAATTTATTGATTTATTTTGTAGGAAACTTCATTTAAAAATATTGCCTTCTATTAAAATAATATGAACACAGTGTTTTTTAATCAAAGGAGAAGGATGCTATCAATTCGACTGTGTTTTTTGTGTTTGTTTCCTTGTAAGTTATTACCGAGTGAAACGATTTCTATGTTTTTTTATTTGAAAGCTGGTGCCCGTGTGGTCCTATTGTGTCGTTTGTGTAAATGTGTTGACATTTACCATGCTACAATTAATATTTCTTTTTTATGATTCTAACGTACCTATATATAACGTAACCGACCGTCTCCTCGGCACAGTGGTTAACGCGTGAACGTAGAACCGAGGGGTCCTGGGTTCGATTCCCGGTTGGGACGCACAAAAAAAATGTCTCTGCCTGATAGGAGACGGAAGGAAGACCTACTTGTCCATAAAGAAAATCGATCAGTGAAACAGATGTATATCATCTGCCCCATACCCCACTGAAGACACGGGATTTCCCTTACCACTTTTTCAGCGTACCTATAACATATGTGCAAATATTGAAAACAAATGTGGGAAATAATAGCTAAAAACGCGCTGTGGACACACTAAAATATCAGCATCGCAAAATCCGTCGTATGGCTATATTGAAAGTTTACGGCGCGTTGTGACGATGAAGAAAACCTATGGATACGTTCTGAACATTAATTGGATTACCAAAGTATACACGTAGTCTTCTTAGCAATTTAACAAAATTTTATATTGTTATCTGGCTTATAATAGCAAAAATTATGGTTTCGTATACATCTCATCACTCAATTATCCCCCCCCCCCCCCTCGCGCCTACCTCAGTGTGTTGACTGAAAAGTTTCTTAGTAGAAACTAGCTATCCGCCCGCGGCTTTGCCCGCGTAGTCGCAGGAAACTTAGACCCGGGGTTTTTCTCGCATGTTCCCGTTCCCGTGGGATTTCCGGGATAAAAACTATCCTATGTCCGTCTCCTGGGTCCAAGCTACCTCTGCACAAATTTTCAGCCAAATTGGTTAATCCGTTCTTCAGTTATAAATAGTGTAACTAACACCACTTTCTTTTATAAATATAGATTAAGACATTAGGTGTCTATTAGGATATGTCGACGTCCATTATTAGACTAAACCCAATCTTTCTCATTACGAAGTTCCTATTAAGTTCTTAATTAATCTGTATTTCAACATGAACTCATTATTCATTAAGTTATTTAACGCAAATCCAATCCAATCCTTTACATCCGTTTCTCCAGTAAAAAAATACAGCAAAAAATAAACATTATACAATTATCACAAGTGGAATCACAAGTTCCATTGTTTAATAAAGTATTCAGACCGCGAAAGAATAACTTTTGAAGCGAATGAAATGCCAAATATCAACAAAGCTAAAACAAACTTTGCCGAATTGTTAAGCAAAAATGTCGGTACGTTTCTTTTTATTCCAAATTCAGAAAGAATTTGAGGTAAGAATGTATTTGAAATGGGGCTTTTATTTTTCATAAGCGTCTTTCATATCTTTTATTTTATGCCCGTATGCTTGAGCAAACAATGGTTATTGAAAGAATTGTTTACAGTAATATCTACAATATATTAAAAAATAACTATATAAGAGATTGGTTGAGATATTCATTTTGCAAACGCAGAGCTTATCGATTTCACGGTGATAGTGTTATGGAGACAGAAGGCCGGAGACTGATATTTCCTGCCCTTTTGTACCTTATCCCACATCTTAACTATATCCCTAATGCTTCAAGGTAGTAGTAGTAGTTGATATAAGCTATATAAGGGTCGATCTGAAAGTAATTATGGTGAAGAATTACTTTGGAATTTCTCTCACTAGCTTATACAGAAATTGTTGATATATATATATATATATATATATATATATATATAACTAACTGCGCCGTCCGTATCGCGTAGGAATATCGAGATGAAAAGTTACGTATATGTTATTTAATTGTCCAGCTATCGGTTCAGTAGTTTTTGCGTGAAAGAGCAACAAACACACACACACATCCTTACAAACTTTCGCATTTATAATATAAGTAGGGTAGACATTTGGCTTCAAATGTGCAAGCATAGATTACTAGCACTATACGTATTCATTCACAGTTATTCGAATCAAAAACTTGATCTATCGTCAAAAGTTTTGCACAAATTAGAGCTGTAACTCTATTAAAATAAAATATGAATAATTATGTGTCATTTAGGAATAAACTTACTTTAAGATATCACTATATAAAATAGAGATCACGAAATTATTTAGGCTGGTGTCGTTTATTAGACGCTTTTATTAGCTTCCTTTATTGCTTTACTTATTGTTTGTATGTAACCGCCTTTTTTAGATTTGATTTCGACGCATTTTAAACGGACAGATTTAGTCCTTACACGCGTTCATACACATATCAAAGCTTGGCGACAATACAGTAATTTCATCACTTTATCTTATCATTTCGATTAGGATCGCCAGGATTAAATAATTTCCTTATGTTAAATAATGGTTTCCTACATAGTATAAAACAAAGTCACTTTGTCTATTCCTACTTATGCTTAAATCTTTAAAACTACGCAACTTATTTTTATGGAGATTTTTTTATTAGATAGAGTGAATTAAGAGTAAAGTTTATTTGTATAATAACATCTAGTAAATTACTCCAAATTAACGCGTGCGAAGCCGCGGACAAAAGCTAGTGCTCTATATAAACGACAACAGTTGATTCTATCACTTTAACGTGTGAGATTCTTAAGCTTTATTTATAATTTTCCCTACCAACTAGGTCAATGATGTAAATAGTTCAGTTATAACATTATATTGTTAGCAATTCCATCGATCATTTATAACATCACCAGTTTGAAGCCCATAACAAGTTAGATCGTACTTCTAAGCTTTCCATTATTCGGTAAAATCACTGAACTGAATATTTTCATGGATGTTATATCTCTCGAGACTAATGCGTTAATGTTCGCTTCTATATTGAAATCTATTTTCATATAATGTTTATTTTTAGAAGTTAGATACGGAGAAAAAAGAAGCCTACAGATATTCGAATATATTGATCAAAATGTTAATTAATTATAAAACAATAATAATGCAGGGTTTAATTATGCAAACAATACAAGGTAATGACGTTCAATATCATGAATGGCCTAACGCTTATAACCTAGATATTATGTATACAAATAAATAGTATTGCTATCATACTTATGACTTAATAATGATTAAACAATGAAATTCTCGTATTTCATTCTGTTTGTTATTCTTAACTGTATTTCTAGAAGAGTCTAATTATATTACGTTTTTTATTGTTTTTATGTCGTCGCGGGCAACTGAGCTTGTGGTTCACATTGTGGTAAGCGATCACCAACACCCATGAGCATTTGAAGAAAAAGGGCCACTATTATTGCATGCTTTTAAGGGGTAAGGAGTAAAGGATTGGGAAGGGTGAGAAAAAGGATTGGGCCTTCAGCAATCCACTTTTCTAAAAAACACGTAGCATGCTACTATTTCACGCTGCTACCCCGGTATGAGCTAGTACCAATACGTACTACTACCAATTCGTACCGAACTACTCCCACGCTCAAAAGTTGTTCATGCTACTAATACTACTAATCCTACTTAATATTATAAATGCGAAAGTTTGTAAGGGTGCGTGTGCGTTTGTTACTCTTCCACGCAAAAACTACAGAACCGATTGCAATGAAATTTGATACGTAGATAGCTGGTCAACTGGATCAACATATAGGCTACTTTTTATCCCGATATTCCTACGGAATACAGAATTACGCGGGTGAAACCGCGGGGCGCAGCTAGTTTTTAAATAAAAGAGTGTATCATGAATCACACTAGTCGATATAAATCTAGTGGAGACACAATATTGTTTTTTTATCCGCTGTCGATAATCGACGGTCGTTTATCATCCTTGTTAGAGGGAACAGTTGAGTTTTGAGAAATCACACAGGAAAACGTGATATTGCTAAGGGTTGTTTATTTTAATCACTTTCTTATTGTTTTATATAACACATAATACTGAAGCTTATAATTAAGATTTAACGTACGTATTAATGCTATGTAAAAACCTCTATAAATAAATGTTTGTTACCGCTTCACACAAAAACGTTTTTTCGAGTCTAGATAAAATTTGGCTCAAATTTTTGATTATAGTACGAATTTTTCATTGTATTTATCAGTATAGATTCCATGGGCTTCAATAGTTGTTAATTAATGTCATTTTTAAACTAAAGGATTTATTTAGTTTCCTAAAATGTATTCGTTAAAGCAGAATGAAACAGAAGAACCCGTTTTCTTCGACCTAATTTCTTAAATAACTGATATGCAAATAATATACTTACATATAAACACATAACTAAAAAAATCGTTGTTACTACATATAATAAATAAATTAAAGCGGTTGAAATGACTTATGAAAAAGGACGAGTTCCCGATTGAAATAAGATAACCTTCAAAAATTAGATCCAATTACTTATATAAAAGTATAAAGTACCTTAAATTCTCTACACAATTTATTTTATTCTTTATTTATGTCAGCGAACTCTCACTGAGAAATTGTGCGACCCAATAAAATTGTTACGATCCAAGTGAAGTATATGATTCATATTTTATTTATCGTATTTGTTATTACGATTCCTACTGAACTTGATGTGCATTCAGTTTTATTGACTGTTCTATGTGTAGATGAGAACTTTTGAAATTAATTTATGATTACTTATACTTATATTATTTTTAGGGTTGATTGATTTTAACGGGGATATCAAATAAGTATGACAGACTGAACGTATTATATTATCATAGTTTAGTTAGCGTAGTCATTTGAGCTGATATAGTTTTGATATGCTGAAATGAAAATCATAAGAAAGACTTGTGATACATTTCAGTATTATTTGAATGAAAAGCCTATTTATTTTTGGTGATTATTAAAGTTCGGTGGATAATATTGTATGTGTTTAATGTCTAATCCCTTTAAATAAGTGTTTCAATGAAATAACAAGGCAAGACGACCTTAGTTCAAATAAATTCCTGGTACCGGAAGAGCCAAATAATCGTCTTCCAATTTAAGAACTTCTACGTTCGCTCTCCTAAAATACACCAAATCTACCTATAGATAATCGTAATGGAAAGCAAACGAAAAAACTCAAATACATAACGATGAAAACATCCCACAATTCAGCTAAATGTTTCCCAAGTACCGACCTCTGCACTCCAACAAAGTTTGGGAAACAATAAACTCCAACTAAGTTTAATAAACGAATCGCTACAACTTTTTAAGGAATGTCTTTTAGAAGTACTTTGGGCCTGTTTCGATAAAAAGACTTAATACAAAGACGTGACATGGGTATATGGTGTTGCGGGAAGCGAGAGTGAAAACCCAAGTTAGTTAATGGGACACGAACCACATTTCTTCGCACGTCTGATCGATTATTATCTAACCCTTCTAACCCTTCTAAGATATTGCCAACGGTTTTTCTTCTAGAATGATCCGTATTATCTTTACTATAAGATTATTATTAGCTTTCCTTTCTAGCACTCGCATATGAAGGACAGTGTGTAGAGTAAATTTCATTCCTTCATGATTACCATAATCTTCGTCTTTTATTTCAAGTTTAAAGGTTATCGAAAATTGAAGTATGAATTCATATTCTCTTTATTTTAAACTGTTTAACCAAACAGGCTACAATTTCCAAGACGTCACTTAAATGGTTTTCTCAGAAGCAGCCAAGATAAATCTATTAAAAAATACACCGGATATATTGCAGTTCTATTAGTCAAGTTGTTATTGACGGGGGTCCGTGCCTTCCTTTTGTCCAGAGCTTTTGGTCATTTGTCAAACGCTAGTCACGGGCCGCTTTGACATCCTGACTTTTCCAAATGACTTTATTTGCTACGGTGGAATTTGAAAGATATATCTATGATATACATTGACTGCTAGTGTATTATAAATTATTTAAACAAGAAAAGTTTATTTAAAAAAAATTTAGATGCTATATATATGGAATAAAGTAAAATTTTAAGATAGTCTCGTTTCCTTTCGTGAGATATATAATTTTCTTAAATATATTATGTATCGGACATGATGGAGAATCACCTGATCACATCCGCATATGAACATTTGCAAAAATACCTTTCCAAATATTCATGGCCTCTTTAAATACATGCATTGATATTTTTTAGGGATAAGGAAAGCAGGAATAAAGTAATGGAAGGGTAAGGCAAGGGAAACATACCTCCGTCTCCCCTACTTTTTACTACTACTATTTCTACAACTAGTGTGGAATGTCGAAGCGAGTTGGCTCAGTTCGTGCCGAAGCGTGTTCGACTCCGACATTAAAGATCACACTAAGATAATCATCTTTAAGTTATCAAGCCAAAACTACTTGTATCTCAATATCGCTGCGTAATAACGTAATTTATAAACATTAAGTTGTATTTATTCATAAAGGTATTATTAATAAGAAAACATTAATTAGTAAGAAAATGTCACGTACCTGTTCTACCCACACGTTCGTTGTCATGATTTGATTCTTAAGATTCTGAAAAGAAAAACATATATTAGTGAGGTGGAAGATAATAATTAAGGGCGTAAAATATATTCCACTATATAGGTTCAGTGGGAAGTAGTGAGTAACTTAAAGGTCTAGAGTTTTATCCCTGGGAGACTTAAAAATATCTAAGTTTTACAGAGCATGTGACTGACTACTTGTAAACTCGATCTGTGAAAACATTATCATCATTAACATTAACTAGTTCGTTCTAGGGTTGTAATAGCTGTAACATTTACATCCATCGTCCGAAGAAACGAAATAAGTTCTTAATTCGACTGCATTTTGGCTTTTGCTTAGTTACTCAACAACTTCGTAGGTCGATCGATGTGGTTCTTTCTTTGTTTGATAAGGAATAGTAGTCATTTGATCCCATTCTAGTAATGTAGTGGTTGCTCCCCCCATGGACGTCCGACGACAACGAAGACGTGACGTTTTTCATAGAAAAAAATTATCTACTTACTCCACTAACTGGACATATTTTTGCATACAAGTCAAAATAAATAATATACAATCCGTTGAATGCTTCATCATGAATTGACATGGGCAACAGGATACTAACCATTTCCTCACAATAGATATTGAAGATGTGTATCGTATTTTGCTGGCGTGATCGGAATGAAGCCGGATGGTTATCATTTATTATTGTGAATGATATCTATAATTTGTGGGATGTGTGTTGTCTGAATTCCATGTCAGTATATCTTACATCCCTAACAATGAATTAGATTCAAACGCCTTGATAGGTAACACGGTTGAATAATCTAGATTGTATGTGCATGACAAAAAAGTATTATGGTATATTAACATTAAAACAATCAGATTAACCTCTTATTGGAATAAGGACATTTCCATCCACATTCGATTCAGCTAAAAACTTTCCTCTTAAAATATCTCCACATAAAACTGATCCAATTTTCCTCGTTAAAAATTAAGAAGTACTCTTTTTAAAGCCAAGTTATTGGCAATAGAAAATTTCAATTACGATAAAAAGCCAGTGAATTGATTCAAATTAAATCATAGCGGAATCTAGAGAAGTCAAAGTTAGTACGTAGTTTAATGAAATTTCTTGAACAATCGAACAAAGCGAGTTCTGATATATAACTGACGGTGCTCCGCGATATCTCGGGCTAAAGATAATGAAACTTGTTCGGGCCTAAAACATTCCCATTTGCGATTTATGAAAAATTCTTTCAATTAGATTTTTACTATTGAAATGAGATACCTAGTAATTACAGGTTAAATAAATCAAACCGTTTGTCAGAAAAAAATACTCGATTGCGATGAAAAGAAAATATTACCGAAATCATGCTTTCACTACGCTTTTATAATTAAGTGTAGAAGTATGTTTTTCATTATATTCTCTTTCCATTCGTTCATAAAATATGTATCACCGAATCAGTAGATATTAGTTAATAGTTCCGATGATGATTGTGTTCTTTAACGTTTAATGTTCTGAGTTTATAAAATATGCCATATAAATAATACTACCATTTATCCACATATTTTTATTTATTAACATATTTTTATGTTGTTAACACTTTATGTAAAATCACAACACTTTATATCGCTCTGCGCAAACCTGCTGAAAACAGCAAATTAAGTTTTTCTGAAACACACGCTTCTCTTTGGTACACAAGTTCTCGTAAATAATTGAATTCACTCCTACTATATTACATGCTATGATAACACAATTACGTAGTTTACCGCGTACGTACATGTATAAGAATCATTACAGCAGCTTTCTCGAAGAAACATCTGTTGCATTAACCAACATTATCAATTTTAAAGCAATCTCGCTGGAGAGAGAACGGCGGAATGCAATTTTATCAGATCCCGAGTGCAAAGTCTTCAGTAATTAAAGTTAGGGGAATCCGGGCCTCTCCAAGAATGGAAGTTTCGTTGTATTCAAGTGTGTAATGTACGGAGTTTGCGGATTCTTGTATTGGTTTATTTTGAGTATACTTGCCTGTATTCCGTGTGGAGATTGTTGTTTGCTTCATTTGTTTCAGTGGATTTTTAACTGTTTAAAACTCTTTTGTAAAGGCTGAATTACTCACGATTCACGACACAGAAAAAAACGTCAGTAAAAAGAGAACTTTGCCTAGTAGAGGCTATAATCAAGGCTATGATGTCAGCAATAGATAACCAAAAACATTTTTCAAATATGAAACAAAAGGTCGCCTTTGGTAATATTTTTTGATGTGATCTGGGATGCATACTTAAAAAAAACTTTTCTTTTTTAGGTAATAATAAACCGGAAATTCACATTAATTATTTATTTAACTACTGTAACTAGCTGTACTGTAAATTTCATTTAACCAATTGCAATCAATCAACTTTATATTCATTTAATTATTTAAATACAATACTACTCCGTCAATTAAAATGTATCAATATTGTTTTCTTATTTTAAAATGTGCACATTATGCGCTTAAAATAAAAATTGAAACTGATCCGAACGTATTTTCAAGAACTATTCGATAAATTGGAAAATATTTTCATTACGTTTTACGGATATTAAATTAAACCCGATTTCAAGATTAAAACTCATGTAATTTTAAAGCAACAAAATATAATTATCCTTTATAAATCTGTCGAATTGTTATATAATAAATTCGCTTTCAAGAAGCATCAAAATGAAATACAATACAGTATTCTGCCAAGCGAATTATATGAGTAGCATAATGATATAACCATTAACCCTATACCGAGATATGCAGCACGGTTTTTGCATTCGCCCTACATAGCACCCCAGCCAATTACAAAGTTTAATGAGCCGTCAGCCGTTCGTTCGTCTACATCACTGTTTACTCAGCAAAAATTAGATTGGGGTTTTCACTTCACCCGCAACTAATATAACTGTGAACTTTCAATATGTTTAGTTTAATTAGCTGCCACTTTTATGGATCCTGCACTGGCTCAAGATGGGTGTCCTAATTATAAATAAACTCAAGCATTTTTTTATTCGACTAGTACGTTTTAGAAGCGCTTTTGAATCGTCACTGAGATAAGGTAAATAAACTTGTTTACGTTGTGGCATGTAAGTTTCAATTTGTATAAATTTTTGCTCATTCAAAAATAAATTATACTACTTCCATATAAGATAGAAAATATATGAGAAGATTTTTTTCTATCTTATCAGACGATTTTTATTTTTAAAGGGGCATAATATTTGCGAATAATAAAATCTTTGTTATTTTGCGAGGTTCATTAATTTTAGAAATAATTCTTTTGTACAAGAAAAGGTCACGAAGCCCCTGGGTGGGATTCACTCCAGATTCTATAAGAAGAATAAATTATAACAATACCCTATCTGAAATAATCACATCAATCGGAAAAAAAAATTCAGTTCAATTGAGAACTCACTCACTTCTAGTTCGATGAACGAAAAACCCAATATTTCCGTTATAAGGCACCTATATACACTGAAAAAATTGTAAAAACTATATACAATATATTTTGATAACACAAACTTTAGTGACTCGTTTCAGAATTATAGTAAAACGTGTTATAACTCTTTCTATTTCCCAGTATTTTGTGAAAAATTCTACATGTGTATGTGTGTTACAGGTTAAGAAATATAATCCGATCACAGAATACTCTCAGAATTATTCCAAACTTAGTTGATATAACATTTATCCATATAATACATTCACATCCGCCATTCATACAAGCTATTTAAGCAAGTCGACACCAAGGCTAAAATACGAAGCAAAATAACAAAACAATATTTGATGTTAAGATTGTGGACTAATGAAATAATATGAGAGAATACATTTCTAATAATAGGCAATATAATAAAATTATTGGAAATAGCTTCAACAATGATATTTGTTTGATACAGTTGTTTATTACTATGTTCTCGGAACAGAATCATTATGGACTTGTTTCATTTGTTAACTTTGAAGGACTGTTTAATTATGGATATTAATAAATCTATTTAAGCTTAGCAAATTAGAATTCTTTTGTGAACGATCTAATAAGCTGAAGGTAAAGGACGTTTACATTTTAACGTAATATTTCAACAGATTTACTCATAAACTTGTAAAAAATTAAAATGTTTCATGGAATAAATCAACTGTATAAATTACTAAATTAATGAATATCAATAAAAATCCAGTTACTTGTTAGAAAAAGTAAAAACCACGCAGAGTTCAAGACAATATTCTATACAAAATTAGATTTTTTTGTAATGGGTTAGTTATATGTGGGGGCTTGGAAGTAGAATTTGCCATGATAATGCATTGACACCATTTATGTTTTCACATTATTATGAAACTCGACGATGACGTCACTCCTGACAGAATACCAGCCACTGGATAATCCTTATTGACGAGCATATCGGTAATTTGCGGGTTGTCGCAAGTCCACACTAATACATAATTAACAAACCAGCTTGTAATCCTATCACAATATAGGAATAGTGTTAAAACCTACCGTATATTTATGAAAAAGAAACTAATTTATTTTCAAGTATGTAAAAAACAAAGGTAGCATACCTAAATGTTGAAGTAAGGAAAAAGAAAAATGTTCAAAATGTAATATTTTAATTGATTTGGAAAATTTAAAATTTGATAATATATGGCAAACAAAACAACAATTTTTATAGTATTCTATAATATACTTGACTCGCGTAAGTCTATATCTCGTAGGAATATCGGGACAAAAAGTTGCCTATGTATTATTACAGTTGTCCAGCTATCTACGTACCAAATTTCATTGCAATCGGTTCATTAGTTTTCGCGTGAAAGAGTAACAAACATCCTCACAAACTTTCGAAATTATAATATTAGTAGTAATATTAGTAATGAAGGCTTGTATTAAATCTTATTATTTTTATCACAATTTTAGTTCTATCGAACACAGCGCAGAGCATAATCAAAAAAAAAATACTCGATTTAGTTCAGGAAGAACCTGCATTTAATGCAATTATTTCTTCTCTTCTTCAACATTACTCAAGCATGTAAACAGTTGATCCATTTATATAAATCGAAGTAATTTGCACCCTTAAATTAAACCTTTCAGTAAATTAATATTAAAAAAACAGTTTTTTTTTAATATTAATTTAATTACTGTTAATTTAATTATTTTTTTATATCTCTTACACTGCAATGTATAGCTTATTATCTTTAGAAATTATAAATTTCTGTAATATCGGAAGAGACTAGTTGCCCACAACACAGGGGATCCTAGTGTGGGAACTAGTGTATCTATATAAAGTGCCAACTATTTATATGCTATTTCTTTTTATTGTATTGTTTTTTGTATAGTTTAAATATGGAATAAATAAATCATTTCATTTTATAACTAAGTGATAAACTATAGATTCAATCTAAAATATTGGATAAGTTCATAATAGCATAACGATCACAACAGATCCGATGACCAAACCTTGCGCGTAGCACCTTTAACTCACTAATTAAACTTTGTAATGTCCACGCTAGAGCTTGCCTTAGGTATTACGAAACGGTAATCATGGGCTTAATATTTTAATGAAAATGTGAAAATAAAACCTTAGATGATGTAATATAATTCATTATTTTGTTTTTACAATAAGATACTGATTTAATTTTAATATTGATAAATGTGAAGAGTTTGTTTGTTTGAGCGTGCTAATCTCAGGAATCAAGTCAGAAGTCAAGTGAAGGAAGCCCGCTAGTATAAAATATTGTGTCTTATTTTGTATTTAAATGCAGTTTTCTGGTTATATTGTTAATTTCATTTTTATTTATTTCGATATTATATTCTTTGCAAGGAATTAGATTTCTCTAAAAAAAAAGGTGTGTGTGCGATTCACACACGATAGAAGTGAAACTTCAAAAAATCGACAAAAGAATGAGATGAATATATATAAAATATAAAATAGTATGTATATTTCTGTCTCATTCTTTGCCGGCTTCATTCTACACATTTTTGTATTTGTGTCTCTTACCTGTCGTTTTTTTCGTTGCATGAGGTTTGAAATCACAACGATTCGAAAGAAGTTTCACTTCCAATAGGGGTGAGTCCCTTAGAATGTTGTTATAGTAAAATAGTGAGCTACAGAATATTTACTAAAAGATCCATTGTTATTTTGAGTTAACTTGTATTTTTTTTAAAAGATCGTTAATGATTAGTAGTTTTTTAACATTGACATAACATTTCAAATTTCGTATACTGTTTTTCAATACATCCAAAAATCACCATTGTGCATAATAGTTTAAAGGAACAAAATCGTGTGAAATGTAACCTTAATAAATGACAGAGTTAACCTGTATCCTTGCGACCTCGGTTGTTATAAGCAATCCCATAATGAGCTTTAAGACCTGTGACATGTTACTGAGAAACACGCGTTAGGTTTTATTCTAAGAAATGAGAAATCGTGCATCGTTAATAATGAAAATATATTACCTTCCTACTAACTACTAATGTTAAAGTAATTTTAATATAGATTATTCGAAACAACATATTTTAATTAAAGAACTTAGCCTAGCCCAAGCTACGTGTAATAAATTCGTGGAACACTTTTTAACAATTTCGTTGTGATTTATATTAATATTAAATCTAATTATTTGTTAATAAACATTTCAAGTGTAAAACGCTTTGATACTTAAATAAATTCTACGATAATTATTCACAAACATTGTAAATTGTAAATTTAACAAATTTCTCTTTTACACTCTGAAATAATCTAAAATGTATAGGACTAGCTGCGCCCCGCGGTTTTTACCCGCGTAAGTCTGTATCCCGTAAGAATATCGGGATAAGAAGTGCCTATGTGTTATTCCAATTGTCCAGCCATCTACGTACCAAATTTCATTGCAAACGGTTGAGTAGTTCTTGCTTGAAAGAGTAACAAACATCCATACATATATACGAGATCATCCATCCATATTTACAAGCTTTCATATATATATATATACTAGCTGTGACCCGCGGTTGAAACCGCGTAAGTCCGTATCCCGTAGGAATATCGGTAGACAAAGTGCCTATGTGTTATTTCAGTTGTCCAGCTATCTACGAAGCAAATTTCATTGCAATCGGTTCAGTAGTTTTTGCGTGAAAGAGTAACAGACGCACACATACATATGCATCCATCCTCACAAACTTTCGCATTTATAGTATTATTATTCGCCAATAGATGTCAGGAAGAGTCATAATAAATGGGACTACTCAAACGCCTCCTATTTGTTAAAAAAAACATGAATAAAACACGAATATGACATTTTCTAAATAAGATTCCTAGCTAGATCGATTTATCGCCCCCAAAACCCCCTATATATTAAATTTCATGAAAATCGTTGGAGCCGATTCTGAGATTCCAATTATATATATATATATATATATATATATATATATATATATACAAGAATTGCTCGTTTAAAGATATAACACATATATATTTATATTTATAACACGTTTCCACTATTGTGAATCACAAAGCTGCTATAAATCAATGGACCAAAGTTGACGTCTTTTTAATAACAATGGACTATATTGCTACCCTTGGTGACCCGGTCATTGATAAGAGCGGGACATGAAATATATCCTCGCTTCGGGTGTAATAAAGATAGCTGAATTATTTCCTCTCTATCGATAATCCTTTAATAAGATCAGTTTGTTACATTAATTTGTACTTTATGATTAAAACTAAAAACACACTTTTTGATTTTCATCATTTTGAAAAAGCCGAGTATCTTATTCCTCCTTTATCATCATCGCAAACCGTTCCCTAACATATTAAACTTACTTTCATCCAATGGTTTAAGAGTGAAGAACAGAATTGCTTTCGCTTTCATAATAATAATATGGATTAAAAATGGATACGTAAAGGAAAACAAGGACTGAAAAACCTAATGTTAGTAAAAAAACATCCTAAAAGTGTGACTTCTCTTACATAAGTATAATTGACGGTGCGTTTGTTTAAGCGAATTTACTGTTATTTCTACTAAATCTCATTAATATATGTGCAGGAGTAATACAGAAGCAATCCGTAGCTTGAAATTTGTGGGGCATATTCGCTGATTTCGGTAGACAATTGCACTGAAATAAGCCAAGCGATTTGTGTCGCTATCTGAATTACCTTAACTTTCAACTCAAAGGCACCAAGATCCTGTGAAGCACTAGTTCGTTAAATTAAACGCAACACAAATGCACGCGTATTATTGCTCTCTGCTTTGATTTATTACGCTGATAATAATCGTATGCATTACGATACGGGGATTACGGGAAATAAAAAGAATTTTCAACCGACGTCCTTAACGAAGGTGCTTATCAATGTTGTTTCTTATTTTTGGTTTTGTCACTAAATAACTTCGTCGGTTTTCAAACGGTTGACGTGGTTTTTTATGTATCTGTTAGGTAATTGTTGTCAAATTGTTGGTGGGGAAGTTCCGGGAAAGTTGGAGACCTTCCGTTGAGATGTAGAGAATAATTCATAAAACGATTGTTTAATTTATGTTAACTTTCAAGTATGTGCTTTGTTAGCAATTTTAAGAAATTGTATTTTAAATAACAGAAAAAAAAAGTTAGAAGCGTCTGATAGATTGCAATATCGCAATACTACCCGGGTACCACGTGACACGGCGGTTTAGAGTTAGTTTAACATATATTTAAACTATTTCCACTAACTATACTACTTACTAAACATTTAAACTATTTCTAGTAACTATATTGCAAATGTTGGTAGTTTGGCGTGAACTATTATTGATTTATCGATTAAATAAAAATGATAGTTTCACATCATTCATATTTCAGTATGTAATATTTGTAGTTGTCCATTGCCAACAATATTAAGTGATGCTTTTAGTACACACACATAATATTATGACCTGATAATCATAAAAGCGCTATCGTAATAAATTCATAACAATATAATAAAAAAGCGCCTAACCTAAGACGATTACAAACTAGGACAGACAGCGATTAATAGAGATTTTTTATATGACTAGAAACATTACCATTAATTAATCAATAAAACTAATAAGCAAACATATCCCATCATCATCATCAGCCCATATAATATGTTCTCTTTGCAGAGGCACGGGCCTTCTAGGAGGGTTGAGGCAATAATCCATCACGCTGACCAAGTGCGGGTTGGCAGATGGCATGTCATCGAACTTAAAATTCTTGGACATGCCGGTGTCCCCAAGATATTTTCCTTCACTGTTTCGAGCGGTGGTTCGTGAAGAATTTGCAGATATATTGAAAAATCAATTCACTTCTTGCACGTTCCACTGGTCTCGAACCTCCAACTTTACGTTTTAGTTCAATATCAAAACCCCTGTGCCATCACCGCTCTTTCGCAATATTAATCTATAATTACAAATTACCCAGTGAATAGCTTCCTATATGAATCCCGTGAAAATTGTATCAAATATTTCAAGCTGCATATCAGTATGACAAGCATTCCAGCTTACTAATGCAGATTGCATTACGTACGTCATTGTGTGTTAGACACTCTACCAATTAACCTTTATTGCGGATCAAATTCTAGTTGGATTAAAGGCTTCTCTCGATTGCTTGATTTACTACGTAATAGCTTTGTAAGCTTTTCATTATTTCCTGCTTAGTCTTAGAGTCTAATTTTGGGTAGTATTTTTTTATTTAAGTCATATTTATATAACAGTTTACATGTGACTGTATAAAATGTATTTTAATTCAAGTAGAAAACAAAACGACGCAGGTTTTACATATTCAAATAGCAACAGCAAAATGTGCATTAGATTTCGAAGGAAATTCACGATTATGAAATGAACTGTCGTAAAACGATAAATTGAATCTTGTATGAATAAGTAATGCAAGTCAAACTAAATTAGAATTATAAAGAACAATTTTTCTATCAATTTATTATATGACAATCAGCAGACGAATTCGCGAGCGTAAACCTAACTTCCCATAAAACACAATACGAATTCTCCATACCCATTAAACAGTGCTAAACTTTTTGCTCAACAAATCCTTCCTTCCTAATGTGTTCCCATTTGTTTTTCCAATGCACAAAAAGAACCGCCTCCAAGATTTTTA
Source organism: Zerene cesonia (assembly GCF_012273895.1). Classification (NCBI taxonomy): domain Eukaryota; kingdom Metazoa; phylum Arthropoda; class Insecta; order Lepidoptera; family Pieridae; genus Zerene; species Zerene cesonia. The sequence goes on along the minus strand of NC_052105.1, from coordinate 1,703,216 downwards.
TTACACGACTCGTGGGAATACGGATATCCATTTTCCATACTTTGACCTTGTTTTCGCATAAAAAGGGCTTTGGTGACGTCCCAATAATATGGACCTTCGTCATAGTTACTCTTTCATATATGCGTGTCATATCAGGGTCGTTTTAATTATCATGCTACTGAATATGGTTGGAAAGTATAACATGTATATAAAGTATACGGTGGTCGATGAAGAAACTATGTTATGACGATTCAAAAGCGCTTCTAGAAGAATATTATGTGAATGTTTGAGAGATACTGATATAACTTTTAAATTTTTACTATGATTTTTTATGTTGCTTGTAGTAAATGTATGCTTGTTGTATTAAACATTATTATGAATTATATGTATATTTAATATTTTAAGAATTAGTCATGTATATATTTACTGTAACAATGTAAAGTATTGGTCATAATATCCCCGGATCTTAACTTGATTTCATTATTTGTAATATTAAGGTATTTTAATATAAACTTCATTATTTTAGAATACCTTAATGGAGACAAGCCACCAATACTTTCACTAAATTTTATTAAAATATTATATATAGCATTGCCTAAAAATAAATTTTCTATATGGTTTCAGGCTTACAGGTCATATCATATATCATATATCGTCAAATTTTTGATTCTTGGAAATTTCGCTTTCCTTGCGATGTCTCACTTCACGATTTTGAGCAGTGGTGATGTGGATGTGTAAATAAAGCAAAATTCAGTTTATTTCAAGCACACTCGTCTGGTTTTGAACTCCGACATCGATTGATATCCGAGGATCTCGCCACTGAATCACCGTGCATACGTTTAACATGAGAAAGAACTTGTAATGCGGAAAAAAGGGCAGCTCAGCTGTATTTTTGGGTGAAGTTAATGTCTCGCATTACTAAACTGGACGTTGATAAAGTGAATTTTTTATTTTACATACTCGAAGAGTCGTTTGTATGCGTAATATAAATTAGTGGTGATATTTCGATACATCTAGCGGTTGAAAACATTGATAACGGAGTCTTTAATTGGATTTATATAATTGTGTTTTTTTTTTAACAAAAGGGGGGCCTATAAAATATATTATAAGAGTGACTGTCTAGTTGTGAAACTTTATATCAATTCCTGACGTAAAGGTAGCTTTTTAATTTGTGTATTTGTTAGTAATTAAATTCGAAAAAACTGAAACAAGCGTAAACTAAAACAACATATATATAGTAAAGATGCTATAAAATCGTTTCTTATATGAAGTTTATTATAATATCAAAGATTTAATATACGACCAATCTGTTCAAACACCGTTAACACGTGATAATGTTCACAGCGTCATCACAATTTAAACCTAAATGAAAAATGTTCACATTTAAAATATCATTCCCTATTATCCGGCAAAATGATATAATCGTTCAATGTACTGTAAGAATAAAAACGATAAGCGCCTTCTGAATTGGGCCACGAAAGACGTAACCGAATTTACAATGCCACAGGCTAAAGATTTTTCATTGTACGCAGAACGACACTGGCCGTATTCCAAGTTGATCTGTCAAGTTATACCTACTCTTTGGCACGGCTTCCGATAGTTGCAATCGAGTGTGCTTTGGGTTTCATTTTGCGATAGTGTCTTACACTTTGGTAATGTTCAAGGTACTATTACTCGAAGAGAACTGCGGCTATATGTATTATATACTTACTAGTACACGTTTATTTATTGCTAGTGGTATTTTGATAACAATATTAAGTAAACATTGACCGTGAACAGAAACAAGTTTTAAAATTTTCGTTCTATTTTCAAAACTGTAACACTTTTTTTAAGAAAAAACACGTATCCATTGCCAGTAATATAACTATTCTTATATTCATATGTTTGACATGTATGGTAAAGATCCATTAAACCCCAGAAAATTTAACGGTTTACATATTATAATATAGCTTCGTTCTGTTTTCCCGCATCCCTCGAAGGTACAAGATGTACATCATAAATGTCGCCTAGAACATGAAATAACGGAACCCTTTTTATTTCCACAAATAAAAGTATTCATGCATATGTTAGTATGAGGATACAGGATTCTCTTGTCACGCCTGCTTCGTTTAAATTATCGTGCTTGAAATATTTCTTTACAATATTCGCAGATAAAAGAAGGAATATTTGTGAAATGAGAATCTTCTGGAAACAATTTTATTGCGTTCTATTTATTCGTGAGGTTATTGTTATATACATAGTGCTTATTTGAAAACGGTATTTTATTATTTTGTTATTGAGCACCGTTCTTCGTAAAATTTCTTTATTACAATTCTACAATTCGGAAATTTAATAAATATCATACAATTATTTACGTTTTATTGTATCACAAAGTATTATAAGTTTATAATATTGGGCATTATATGAAACATAATATCGATTATATTTCTTGGAGCTAATAAATTTTAACTAATCAAAAGCGCGTAGTGTAAAAAATGACGACCCAGCAGACAAAAATAAACTTTTACACAAGCCAATTTAATGATCACTAAAGTCAACCGAATTCCGAACTTGAAACTTCACAGCGCAAATTGTTTTCGCTTTAAACATTTAAAATCAACGCCTCAGAGGGTCTTCAAAATAAACTAGCTACCCTTTTACGGTAGAGCGCAAAAGCAATGGTTTGAGGTCTGTCGATTTTCCCTTATCATTGTATATCGTGACCCTAATTAAATTGGATGAGAGTGATCCTCTGTTTGGTGAGGCCTAATTTGTTTGTATTTGTTCATTTGTTAATGTCGTATATCGATACCGTTCTGTCATTGATGTTTGTGGAATCTCTCGTGCTAGTAATGCTGTACCTATGTGTATTTAATGAGAAAGAATAACGACTATTCATATTATTGTATTGTATTTACAACTGTTTCAGTTGAGCCTAGCGTTGGATGGTTGAACTATAAAAGTAATTGACTTATTTTAATATTATTTATATATTTATAATTGTATTATAAATAGGTTCAATTTTATGTATAATAGATACATAAAATTGAACATACTTTTAGCCATAAACTAATTTAGATACTTAAGGAAAGGAAAAATTCTACGATAATGAGCATTTGTGCAGCAGTTTGTAAATAAATAAACAAACCATATTGTATTCTGAAACACTGGCATAAATCTCTTTAGAAAATCAATCAACATTACTAGACAAAATGTTTGTGAATGAGAGACAATTTAAAAGTAGAGAAGTCTATAAGATTGCAAAATTCAGTTTTCAAACAAACTTCCAGATGACTCCAAGCTAAAGAAATCAATATAATAAGAGGTTTATCCGACCGGATCTTACTGGGCTTTGTGGTGGAATTAAGTGTATTATCATTAGGACGATTGGGAAAGTGCCCCAAGTATTAGCGGAAAGTTATTTCAGATTGGATTCTAGCAAATCGCACTGCATTTATTCGTAATGTGAATGTTTAAGCGTTGATATTTTTCAGTCTAGTTTTCAAACTGACAGAATAGACCAAATTTAAATATGAAGCCACACTGAAGGCACCAGCATTCAAATAAAAAATGAATCATGAAAATCGTTCACTCAGTCGAACTCAAAGTTATGAGAAAATAATGTAGATACTTTTTTTAAGTAAGATAAAAAAAGATGTCTTGATTATATTATATTCGATAGTAAATAATATCCTTAATTATTTTTTATTTTATTTTATGCCTCAATCACACAAAATAGAGAAAGGACTAGAAGAATTCCTGTAATTAACTGGTTCTCCAGTTTTACTTACATGGGCGGCGTCAGCGTATACGAATAGATGAAGTTGTATCATCATGGTGTGAACTCAGTGCTGGTGTTCCGCAAGGCGGGGTCCTATCTCCATTATTGTTTTCCATATTTATCAACACCATTTCGAACAATTTGTCATGCGCCTATAACATGTATGCCGACGATCTCCAAATCTACACCCAATCAACCCTTGATGATTTACACCAGGCTATCAATTCAACCAACA
>NC_052105.1:1686471-1698242 GCF_012273895.1 Zerene cesonia | reverse complement strand
TGTAATGTATATATATTAAGGTTTTTATGATGTTTCAAGAGCAATAAAGAGTTAATAAATAAATAAATAAATAAGAATTTCAATTGTACATTATTATCTCATACAATAATATTTATGCTCTCATATTATAAGTAAGTATTCATATAATTAAGAAACTGTAGTTAATAACTTCACATCATCTGTAACTCAAGAATAGCGGCAAGGATGCAATTAATTCAGTTCCATTGGCTGTCGTATATGCCACAATTTGTATTCTGAACAGTGAAGCTGGCCTCATAGCGTTAAGTATTAGTGTATCGTTAGCCATGACACACTAAAGATACTGCTCCCGCTTTCATGAATATAAATAGTAACAACGTCTCATAGTTTGCTAGTACATGTCATAGGATTAATCGATGTATGGTTTTTTAATCGTCTTCATTGGATATAACCTTGGTCGTGTCTATTTTATCACTATGTTACACGCTATACATTGATCGCGTAGTATGGATCTTAAATTAGAACTTTGACAACGAATGAATGTAATCGTCAATGAGTAAACAACATTGCAGAAGATTAACTCGAATCATTGGATAATTAAAAAGTAAACTGTCGGTGAAGGCTATCATTAATATAATTTAACCAAGCCACGCCCAAATTGGGCTCTAAGCAAGCTTCGCCTTGAGGAATCTTTATTAAAACCGTCGAGATCCTAATTTACATACTGTCAACATTGAAAATGAGAAATGCATCTCATACACGATATTCCTCAGGGAATAATGCAGTAAGTGCAAACAATAACAGCGAGCGCAGTGATTTAAGATGACACACATACTGGAGTGGAGCGAAAATAATTATTTCAATACCCAGCAGCTGTGCAGCTAAATGTTTGGATGTTTGTGTTAATTATTTCGAATGTCTCTTTTCGTTCCAGAATGTCCTCGAATGTTCTAGAATGTTCGAGAATAGTCAGAAGAGTTTATTAAATATATTAAAACACTAGTTTTATTGTCTAGTGTGGGGATCTGAAAACCAACGTTATGCTGAGAAAATAAAATGCGCTGATTGGGCTTGCCCATTAGGTGACCCAAAATTTTTTTTATAGTTTAAGCTTTTAAAGCTTTGTTCTAGTTGATTTTGTTTTTTTTTATCTAATTTCTTGATGTGATGATCCTAATAAATATAAATTATTATTATTTACAGGAATAAAATGGAATTAGCTATTAGCGGTCTTGTGTACTATTATTGCTAGTATGATATAGTATAAGATTAATTGATGTGAAGGATATTTTATTATTATGCATTCTTTGTTTTCATTCTTTTTCCGTAGCTAGATGCGTTCAGTATGTCGGTATATCAAGCGATGGCGCCAAGTTTCTGTGAGGGTGTGGCACGCCCAGCGATGCGAGCGTGACCCAATTTGGACTGAGGCATGCTCGACTCTCACAATGGACGAATGACTTCGTTTACTCTTTATATATATATTTTTAATCGAAATGTTGTTGATTCAATTTGTCTAAATAATATTGTGTTTTTAAGTCCCTATTAATAAATTACAATATCATTGTTTGTTATTTAGTTATCCGAGATGGGAATAAAAAAAAGTCTATATATAAAATTAATATTTTAACAACATCATGTAAGTTGAAGAGTATTTTACTGCCTAGTAATTTTTCACAATGTACATTTATTAAAAATACCAACTGCAAGTTTACGCAACTTGCAAATAAAAAGGACGGCCTATTAATCATCTAGCTGGGAAGAAATATGAGAGTTTAATAAAAATATTTTCATTTTTAATAAGACTTCAGCGACGTAAATAAATCCTCATTAGCTGATAGCTTCAAAGGTAAAACAATTTATAAGCCGAGTGTAGTGTAAACAGGCTTACAATTTCTCATTTACTCTGTAAGTGAAGAAAACTTAGTGCGAAAGCTTTATTATGTTTAGAGAATAGTTTAAGTTTAGCTTTTAATCATGGTGAAGGATTCACGTTGGTTTTCATTAGGGCAGTGGGAAGGAAATTGTTATTTATGTTGAAATTCTTTTAGCTTCACTTGATCTCTCTAAGCGAAATAAAGGGAAGGTTATATATACAGTTGAGACAATTAAACATATTTTGTACCCATCTTAGGTATATATGTATATTCTAATTCTATTAATCTATCTATCTACTAATATTATAAATGCGAAAGTTTGTAAGGATATATGGATTTATGTTTGCTACTATTTCACGCGAAAACCACTGAACGGATTATGATGATAATTGATTTAGCTTATGTACTTACAATTGTCTGCGGGTAAAACCGCGTGACACACCTAATTTATATTATGTTATTTATTGTATATTTTAAAATTCCTTAACCCATACAGTAATTGTATATTATTTATTAGATTACTCATTAAAAACTAACGCATAAAACTGCCTTTTTTTAAAGTGATAAATCATATCCAAGTCCGTTAAAACAATTTACCACGCGGTATAAAACAACGACCAAAGCATTTTAGTCAAACATTTCAGCATCTGATAAAGCTAATTCCCCATACCCAACCCGAGCGATAAGCGAACTCTTACCACCTCTGTGGTGACGCACTTCAAGATTATCTCGAAATCGTTCCGTATTTGTTTGCATATCTATGTGTAAATAATGGGACTACATTCCCTCTTCCACGGCCCCATCCCGGCCTTCCATTGATCTCCGAGATTAACCTATCATCCATCTTCTTGATTGAAATCCCCTTGGATTTGCGATAAAACTGCTCGCTCTTAAATTTCGTGCAAGTAAATAGTCTTATTTGAAATGCCTTAGCATATAGGCGCATGTTCGGTTCAGTCACCAATGAACCTAAGGCTTCTAGTTTCTGTTTCTTGTATTATATCTGTAGCAAACTCGTATGAAATATGAAAGTGTTAAACTAAAAAACAGTCTAACGTTGAAATGAATCTATTATCCATATTCAATTTACAGGAATAACAAAATTTTTATAAATAACGTTCAATGAACTTTTAAGACACAATGCTAAGCTCTGTTAACCTATTAAATAGCTCGTTTTCAGCATACAAGCACTATAATATTGTACCTTGTAAAAAAACACTACGATTTTCACGTTCTACTCAAGAACGTTATAAAAACATTATTACCCACTATCAAAAGACCGGGCAAGTTAAATACGAAAAGTTTTAAACAAAACCTCTCCTTTCTCATGAAATATTTTTATTACTTCAATAGTTTTTGGCAAAGTTTTGATATAAACAATATAGAAGACTATATTGCGCGGTATAATGATAAGTATGGTATTCAAAGAACTAGTAATTACAATGTGAATGATTATCAATATTTCAATGTGTATTATAACGTATACAAATTAAGCCTTTATGCATATATGACATAGAAAATTAAGAATTATTTGAGTTATTTATATCCACACAGGTAAGGTGAGACATACAAAATGCTTGTGCTGAAGTTATTTTATTGTACTGTGTGTGTATTAAAATAATAAAGAATAATCCATCCATCGTAAGTCATAGGAAACAGTTATTTGTAATTGAAGAAATACAAAAATTCTTTCACCTATCTGTCTACTTATACGCTGAAATCATGAAAATACAAGAATTGTTAGGTCACAAAAATTGATTACATATTATCGCAATGACGTAGGAAACGAGTAAAAGTGTTAATAATATATTATTTCAACAATAATTCAGTTAAAAAGTGCATTAAAGTATTCAGTAAAATTTGAATTGTTATTTAAGAACCTCCATTGTATAAAACTACACTAGAGGCGTATTTTGCCCAAGTATTTAGGGAAGATTCGGGTTCAAGCCACAGCATTTCTATTATGCATCTTAGTGGGGCATATGTAGCATTCAGGTCTATGTGGGACACTGTGTATGCTAGTTATGACACGTATCAGGACCTAGATAGGTCCAATAGGTGTCTAGAATGAGGGAATGGTATATCGAAGCACGTATATTTTAGGAATGTTTGTATAATGTAACGGTTGTAGGGAAACCGAACTTAATCATAATATATATAGAGTCTTATTTAATGTTATTTAATACTTGTCTTATTAAATGAATACAAGATAAATAAATACTGAATAGATCACATTAAATTTTGGAGCTAGGAGTAATTGGTAATTTTTAGGCGACAGTTAATAATAGCATATCAAAAGTACAGAAATAAAGTCGCAAATAATTATCCTTTTGATCAGATTTGCAATTGACAACCTCTACTTACATTTACACTAATATTATAGAGAAAAAACTTTTGTATTTATCTATGTGTTCTTACGTTTTCATGCAAAAACTACTCGACCGACTTCAAAAATACTTTCATCGTTAAAAAGCTGCAACTTCACTGAGTGAAGCCGGGGTGAATAGCTTTAATATATGTGACTTACAGAGTTATAATATTAAAAACTCCTATATCAAAATCAGCACCGATTAAGTCAGTAGCGTATATTTGCAAGTTTTTGCAAGTTGAAAAAACATGTAAAAATAAAATCGATATACAATTTCGCCGCATTGGTTTCCACAATCCCATCATCAATCGCGGCTTCATTTCCTGACCCTTGGACCCTTTTGGGGGTAAATTGAGTGAGACAAATGCACTGGCGATGTCGTTTAATGACTTTAGCTAATCGGGGTCATCTGGCCGCTTCTGAGATATCTTTTTATATTGTAGTGTTTGCTTCTAACCCAAACTCAATGTTTTTCAATGAGACTTCTTTTAGAAGCATTTTGAATGGTCATAGCATAGTTTTGACAATCCATCGATTCGGAAAGCAGTTTCTACAGAAAAGAGCTGGCAAGAAACTCTGTTTTCTCTATATATATAGACATATGAATGGCAAATGTTACCATACAAGTAAACATTCATAAAATGCAAAGGAATAGAATAATTAATATTTAAATTAAAAAAAAACTCAAGACCTCATTTTGCATTGTCGGCCATCTTGTATTTCTAATTTAACATAGACTAATATTTTGCTATTGTATTCTACTATTGTAATCCTTTATATTATAATAATTTCTTTCGATACATATATTGAGGTATCACTGGCTACGAGCAGTTATTTAATCCGACATTTTGTCGCGGCCGCCATCTTTGACCGATTTTATATTCTTATATTTTAATAAAAAAAAACTTATTGAAACGATCATTCTTTTGCAGCTACTATGTCACAGACATACACGCACATTGACGTCAAACATAAAGCAGCCCCTTCTAGCGTCGGTCGTATTTGTCAGTAATATAATTTGGGTAATTTTGTTACATACACATAAATAGCGTGGAGCGCCCCCATAAATAATTATTAGAACAGAAAGAGTGAAATAAATTAGTGTGGTTCCCAACCGGGAGCATTAAATATAAAATGTGTTTTGCCCAGTTGCTGCGGCGGGGTAGTTAAACGCGAGTTTAAATCTTGCTATGTAATCAGTTTTTTCTGTTCTTTCGCTTTCTAAAAATGTTTATTAATTCCATAAAATTTTATTAAAATAATTAAATGAATATGTATTAATTTTTATTCGGTACGCATTCTATTTTATTTATAAATTACAACTATAGCTTAGTGCAGTTTTAATACCATTCCTTAAATAGTTCAAAATTTAGTTCGTATAATCTTATTTGGATGACTAAAATTTATAAAAAGACGCATAATATGTGGAACCGCTGCATACTAATTTTTCGTTTATAAGGAACTATAGGTTTATTTGAAAAATTCTTTCGTTCGCGGCTATATACATGTACATATTATTACATCTTGTTCGATAAACGCAACCTAGCGGCACAATGAGTATAAATTGAATTTCAGACCTTACAAACATAAATGGAAACACGATTTACAATAAAATCTCATCGCACTTAATTAAGTTTAATTTTTAACTATTCCTCAGTTGTTAGCAGTGATTGATTAAAACTGCCTGCACCGGGAACAATTAACGCTAGCAAACTCTAACAACAAATTCCATCGAACTAACCCAAAGCACTAACTCATATCGGTCCATCTGTTAACACATTTGAATAGGTGCGAATAGAGCCATTAAGCTCTTGCTTTAAAGACTCTTTTCGCTTGGATACCTGCTCAACGACATGAATTCGTGATAATCTTTTAAAACGTGCTCTCTACTTCTAGGTTACATTGTTGAGTTTCGGGTTTACTTAGGGTTTGAATATTAAACGTGTTGTTACTCGAATATTTTTGGCGGTTAGTGTTGTACGTCGGCAGTTTGGAGTTTAGTGTTTCGTGTTTTATGCTTTTATAAGTAGCTAAGTAGGTAAGATGCGTTTAATTTTAGATCATTGGATTCTTTTTGAGACAAAACGACGTCGATATAATGCATATGACCTGAATTATCATAAAAGTTATTCACTATTCAGAGCAACGGATTATCATAATATTAACTTTCATTTTATCTTTAATAACACACATGAACAAAATTAGTAATTGTATGGTTTAAATACAGATAATTGAAGACTTTGCTAACCAAAAAAAAAACGGTATAAGCAATGTTTAAACAATGGTCATGTACGTATAGTAGGAAATTGATAAAATAAAGAAGAATTTCAAAAGGACTATGGACAAAGTCTGATTATGAATAGCGTCTTTACAAAAGGGTCCTCAGTGGACGCCTTTATATATCGATTGACCTCATCCTAAAGCAAATGGTCAGCGGCGACAGCAATCTGCATAATGAATACTATTTGTGAAGCAGAGTTAAAATAAAACTATTCTCAGGCGGCTATGATAAACTCAGTTCATTGTGTCTTTTCAATTCGGACAATGTTTTTGTATGAATTTCCTCTAATATCATGTAGAGGTTGCTGTGATGAAATAAATCGATATACTATTTTTCAGAAGAATGTTTGTTTATTTATTATTTACTACATAGGTTTATTTATAAGGTTCACGAATGGAGTATGAAATGAACACATGAAAAACAATTAAAGCTATAGCAATTACATGGCGCCTTTTTTTAAGTAAGTATATTTAGATCTGACCATTTTACTGTTTATTATTTAAGTAAAAATTAACATACGTTGTTAAATATATTATTAAATCTTTATGACTTTATATAATTGAAATATATCTTCCAAAATATATTGTTTAATTGAAAATTTAAATTAATATGCAATTTAGTTTTACCTTAAATTTAAGATCTCTTTATATTAAAAAAAAAAACTAATTCAAAATTAAACTATTCCAGTGTACTAGGTAAATTATTTAACATTTACATTTGCAAATCTTCTCAAAGAATTAGAGTAAACTAAACTTGGTCACCAATAATTCTTATATGAAACTATCATTTCGCCCGCGTCTTCGTCCACGCAGGGCGAAAATCTAAAAGTTAAATGAATAGATACAATGCCAGGGGTTTATCCGCACTGGCATAAAGGAGAGTATGGACACGTCCAGAGTTACTTTTACTTAGTTGGTATTAATAATATCAATAAAATTTTCATACATTTTTGAACATGGGCCATATAACAGTGGTCATCCCAAGAATAGCTTGTGTACAGTTCAATAATGCAGTAGATAGTTTCGACAATGTCTCGAGGGAAACCAAACTGTTGTGGCCCATTCAGTATTAATGGAGTATTTGCATAACTCATGTAACGTATAGCATAGGTACGCCGCTTTGGGCTTGCATTATACTAACGTGGTAAATATATTTTGGACGTTGGAATCGAGGCGTGGGCTTATTTTAAGCAGAATATGGTAAATAGATTGTCTTTCTCGTCGTGGCTTTGACGTTTAAGTGTACAAAGTGTAGCCCTGAATTTATAACCTCACTTGTAATAAAGTGAATTCGATAAAGTATTAGTACTATATTCGATAAATTATCGATATAAAAAGGAATAGCACAAATTATACATAATTTAAATGCAGTGGGCAGTGACGGTTCAGCACTTGGAACCTCGGAAAACAATCGAAAGCAAAAATATATAAATTAATTTATTTATGTATCTGCACAGTATCCATACGACCACTGCTGCGAAACGGTAAAGCGAAACCTCATAGAAGGCTCTATTTATTTTGAAAAAAAACCCTAATCAGCCTTCAAATTGCCACAACTAATTTAAATAGGACTACATGACAGGCACTTGTATTTGAAACAAAAATAAGTTCTCCGCTTTTAAAGTCGGTTGAAAATTTTACCCATTATCATAAAAAGTAATTATTAGTATTATTATAGAGAAGAGTCCATAAATGAAACTGTCAGTATACTACTATCAATATTATAAATTAACTAATTTGTCTCATCAACCAGTTACTAGGAATCGGTCCTTATTGTACATATATAGTTTTTTTTCACATATTAACTTCAAATCTCTGAAGAAAGTTCACAGCTAAACAAATTGTTTAATGAAATTGCGTCAAATGAGTGTGTAAATCTTTGACCAATATATTGAACAACAGAATTACAACAATACGTTTAAGACATATAAACCCTGTGAAATCATATAAAACCTCTACAGATCTACGAATAAAAACTGAGCACATCCCCACATTTAAAAGGGCATTGAATTGAAGATGAAATCGTTTAATTTTATTATCTGTACCGTAACTGTTTATTAGTTTCCGAGTGCTCTGGGGACGCCACACTTGTTGAACGACCAACGAGTTTCTCCACTTTTTCACTGTAATCTATTTAATATTAGATGTACTGACGACTGCTATACCAATGTGTGAATGTGCGAATTTGTGTGTGACGAATGTGCTGTTAATCTATATATAAATATTGTTTGTTTGGTTGGTTGAATGAAAAATCTCAGGAACTACTGGATCGATTTGAAAAATTCTTTCAGTGCTAGATAGCCCATTTATTGATGACGGCCCAATTTGACAAAAAATACGAAAAATTTTTATTCAAAAATGTGATGTTGTTTTAAGAGAACCAAAATCGATTATTTATAAATACATTATAAAAGAGCACTAAGTATTCTTTCGACTTTATCTAATCCATCTATCAATAACTGGAATTAAATAAATACATCAACCGCACCTGCTTTGTTATTTAAAACCAACTTGAATATTGATAAGATATAACAAAACTGTAGGACGTAGGTACGTTCCGAAAGACGCCCCAGACTCTCACAGAATGCAACACTCTTCAGATTTTGATATGTAAATAGCCACTTCTTTGAAATAGCTGTAAATATTGCAAGAGGGCCTTTGAAATACAAATTTCCTTTCATACCTAATCGACTTGAAGTGTACAGTTCACGGTATAAATCCAATTTAAAGTATTGGATCGTTGAGATGGATTTTAGGTATCATTGGGGAGTACTGCACTTTGCTTGCATATCTTATTCAAGGGATGAGTGCAATTTAGTAATTTGTTTATTTCAGAAATAGAACTTCTGCACTTTGTGGTATAATTGTGAAGGAAGTTTTAATAGCCGTATTGCCTTGGAAAGGGTTTCAAGCGATAGAATCATATCAGAATGTTATAATTGTTAAGCTCAATAAGATTTTGAAAGTACATGGAAAAGTTAAAAATACGTTTTTGTGGTTGCTTTTTAATAGTAATTATGTTGGTACCTCGTCATATAAAAAACATTCGTAAATACGTATTGACATATGCGCAAAAAATAACGTATATATAGTATTTGTTATAAGTACCATTAATAATTATGAATACAATAGATATATGAGCATTGGTTGCTCAGTGGTGAGGACCTCGGACTTCAAAATTGATAAGTCGAGACCAGGCGAGCGTGCAGGAAATAAATTAATTTCTCAATTTATCTGCACATGTGTATAACATCAACACTGCTGTAAACGGTGAAGGAAAACATCGTGAGAAAACCGTCGTGTTTGAGAATCAAAATTCGACGACATGTGACATCTGCCAACCCGCACTTAGCCAGCGTGCTGGATTATAGCCTAAACCCTCAAAGAAGGCCTGTTCCAGCAGTGAGAACAAGTATAAGCTGATGATGAAACTCAATAAAATGAATGTCAACTAGTACAATGCAATTTCCACGAGAAACCTGAATAATATAATCTCGAATTAGGATATAAACCCATAAGTTTAAACCGGTACTTCGTCATGATTTAAACTTTGTTGTTCATATTCATCTAATTAGTATCTAGTAACAAACCTTAATCCCATGGATGATCGAGAACTTTAAACTAAGTGTACCCTATATAATGAAGGGGGAGGATTCGAGCGTCGGCTTACATGACGTGACTAGAAGTGACTTATTATGAGGGATCTTTAGTATCTGTTTTACCGGACTAGTTTTTAAAACAATACTTAAATTAGAATTTTGAAGGTACAATTAACTATTTCATATATTAAATTGTATAAAAAAAGGCGTTATTGACTTGCTTAGATTTTGTACGCCATTTGCAATAGTGTAGTACATAAACTGTGAAACAGACATTGTTTATATATTTTGAAAGAATCAAATAGCGAATGTTTTGAATTTTTTACTAGTCCGATTTCCTATTGTGGCAAGATAATTAACTCGAAGTACTTTAAATGTTTCCTTAAAGTACTTATCCCCCATCCATAAAAAAATTCCATCCTGTATAAACAAATCTCTATTTCACTTGCCCGTAGCTTCGCTAGAATGGCTGTACGTATTTCGGTTATATTGCATTCTGTTTATTATGTGTATACTGATATATTACATTGAAACAAGAGAAATGGCTTATTAAGTAACTTAAATCAGAACGGGACTTTAACGGAAAATTTTAGGGTATTAAATCGCGGGTGGCGTACTATTCTTAAATGAGATCGGTAGCTCTCTCCGCTCTGGATAAAAGCACTAAATAACGGCTGTCCCGATTAGAAAACTATTTAGGCAAACGTGAACGAATTTAGAATTAAATTATAACCCTGCGGAGTCACAAAGGGTCGTGATCTCGTTAAACTTTGTTGCGTCGGATTTTATGGTAATTTACGAGGAAAATATCTAATGGAGAAAGATTAAAAGGGCCAAACTAGTTTTATTATATCGGTAAAGTTCTGTTATGTTTCTGTTATTTGAAACATCCATGTAAATAGTGGAAGTATGATTGTTTAATGTTTGTTTGTTTTATCAGGTTTGTTTTCACTTTCGCAGTTGAATATGATACAAGTAACTTATGTATAAATTATTCAATCATTTAGTTTATACTAATGGTTGATTTTAGAGGTTCGTGATATAATTCACCATTATAGAATTAGTTGTGTAAGATTCAAAAGCGCTTTTGATATTATTATTATATTGACATTATTTTCTATTGCTTCAGAAAGTAGTTTCCAGAGAGTCATTAGTAACTGCCCTTTATGTTTCCAAATTTATTTTTAATATATCAACTAAAAATATTGCTTCTTATTTGAAATTTCTAGTAGTCGCTGTAAAAATTATAGTATTATGTACACCAGTTTTGTATATAGACATGCAACTCTGTGATCTATTATGATAACCCGATACTGTTAAGGTTGAACGATCGACAACGCTCTTATGTTTCCTTTGAACATTATTCATGGGATTTATTATTCAAACTTAGTGCATAACGTTCAGTGTATAAAGAATTAACTTTATTTATTATTATGTAACTATAGTATGTGCTGTGTGCACTGAATAAAATCGTTTTTACAATTATAACGTTTAAACTTGGTAGATTTAAAAAAATTATGAGTATAAATGTATGAATACATGAATTTATTTCGTAGTCTAAAACGAAGATCTAATATGAACTTGTATGTAGATAACTTAGATAACTTTCATATATATAAAATATCGGAGTACAGTCCATTGTAGGGTTTGTGGGAATTGAGTTTCTCA
>NC_052105.1:1667515-1686372 GCF_012273895.1 Zerene cesonia | reverse complement strand
CAGAAACTTAACTTCAAGTATAGGTTGTTAACCTTGGCCGGCCGCCATGTTGTAAAAGGTGGTGCAGAGTATACGCGCCTTATATCCTATTCTCTTTATACCCCATAAGTAAAGCATCAGTGGATGTTTGTTTCTCTAAGGTATTATTCTAATAGACATTAGTTCTTGAACGACATCTCACAGAGGTATCAGAAAATTATCGTTACTTATAGTCAACCGGGGTAATTGTAGGTAGGGGTAATTGGAAACAATTCTCAATAAACTGTTTTTAACATACCTAGTTAGGTATGTTAAAAAACTTATACTTCTAATGAATTTTTTTTTTAATAAAATATCTGAAGATTTGTTAGATTGTTGTTATTAAAACGTTTCGCAATTACAGAGATTAAATATTAGAATATTCTGCTCTGATATTCTGCTTCAATTACCCTAATTGACGATTCTAATTCAATTGAAATACTCACAACGTCGATCAGCTGACTAAGACGCAGCCCCATCTTCACAGTGAGCCGGTCTGAGTTGTTGCCGACGGGCCGAATCAGCCGGTTGTAGTTGGACAGGAGGTCGTCGTACAACCGCTTAGCTTCTGGGTTCGCGACGCTTAGGCGGCCACACACGCACAGTACGCCGACAACAAACGCCAACACCATCTTAGGCTAACACCTCCCCTGGGGACAAAGAGGTTATTGTTATTATTTGTGTATGTACTGCATTGAGATAGACTCCTGAAACACAACGAAAGCGGTATTGGGAGTCTGGGGTCCCTATCTTATCTAATATACCTAATATAGGTAATATCTTGCTTCATAAATATTAGCCTTTGTTCGCGGCTGCTCACACGTACACTTCATCATTTAACTTTTTCAAAGAAAATGTATTTCTGATACCACTTTAGCAACAGGTAATAAAATATCTAGATTAAACAACTGTTGTTATGGTCATTAATTGGATGGGTGATCAATGGGTGATTGCAGTTACTCTTTACCTTATTTGGACCCTTTCTATCGGGAGTCAGTCTGATCCGCACTTTTACTTATACTTTCGCATTTTTAATGTGATCACATTTCAAATCATATATCATACATATATCTTTTTTTTTATAGTGGGGAAATCTTGCATAGATACCCACGGCCCCCGGGGATGGAGCCGTAGGTTATGTCGGATTCTTACCGACCAAAACCCCACTGTGTTCCGTCTAGCCACTTGAGTGAAGGGGCCACGGGAGCTGGTTAAAATACGTCCGCGACATACATATATCATTACTGAATCATAAATCAAAGAAAGAAAATATTTTTAATGTCTGTTACTGTAAAACTAGGTCTACCATAGACATTTTCAACATCGAATTTCCCAGGCTTAATTAATTTATTATGTTGATTGTGATTGATTGATATGATTATAGCTTAATTATGCCAAATTATTTATAACACTAGGAGTCGGTCCTGACTCCGCTCAAAACATAGCCTACTACCTGTTAGCCCTGGTTTTGCCAGTGATACATATAGTAAAGTTGCAGGTTTCTATTAGTGAAACAATTTTTGACATCGGTCCAGTGATTTTAGCTTCAAAACGTTACAAACATACAAAAATATAATATATGTAATCTCCAACGTTTAAAACTCACAAAGTTGACTCCGTTTAATATTCGTAAAACTTTTGATCAATTTTCTTAGAGCCATACATTTCTAAATCACTCCAAATAAAGACGGATATAATAACTTTATAATCTTGTATCATCATTTGTATGTAGTAGTCGAGCACGCTTCGGCACGAATTGGGCCAGCTCGCACCGGGGAAGTACCACACCCCCACAGAAGACCGGCGTGAAATAGTATTCTGCTGTGTTTCGTTCAGTGATTGGGGGAGCCGGAGGCCCATATCCTTTTCCTAACCCTTCCTAGTCCTGTCCTTTATTCCTCTCAAAAAATCCTTTCTTATTCTCTTCCCAATGTAAAGTCGGCAATCCATTTGTAGAGGCGTAAGGTCTGCAATGGATCTTATGCCTCTACAAATGTTCATGGGCGGTGGTGGCGCTTACCATCAGGCGTCCCACCAGCTCCATTGCCGACTGTGACATAAAAAAAAAAAAAAAAAATCATCATCAACAACCCGTATATTTTATATTCCCACTACTGGGACACAGGCCTCCTATGAGGGTTCAGGCCATTATCCACCACGCTGGCCAAGTTCGGGTTGGTAAATATCACATGTCGTCGAACTTTTGATTCTTGGACATGCCGGTTTCCTCACGATGTTTTCCATCGCCGTTTTAAATGTAATCTTATATCAGCTAGTATTAAAATATTGGGCTCTAAGTAATCCAACTATAAAAATAATAAGTCAAACGTCTACGACAAACGAAAAATACAATATTAAAATCGTAATAAAGCTAATTAACTCAGTAGGTACGATACAGCGTGTGCCAATAAATTAATATGAAATTAATTTTGTCGAAAATTAAGCAAGAGTTTGTACAGCGAAAGCGAATGGATCGTAAATCATGTTTATTAAATTACATCAGAAGTAGAGAAAGCGATCTGATTGCATGAAATTTAAAATACAATTTCGCTTCTGTAAGGATAATTTGTAAGGTTTATCCCCATAGTTATTCATTATATGTAAAACTAACTAAGTTATCACAACCTGGTAGAAATTGAGCTAGATTATGATTTCATGTTCTATGACATATGTTTTGAAATTCCTATTAATATTGTAAATACAAAAGTAAAACCAATTACAAGTGAACTGATTTAAATGAAATTTGTTACAGAGATAGTTTGAGACCTGAGAAATCCCATGGCAACACGAACTAAACGGGAAAATCCGGAGACTATCTTTTCCTTTGGCTACATAGACGAAGGCGTGGGTAAAGTATTAAAATATTTGTTATCTTTTATTTAGTATTTACTTGTGTTTGATTTTACGCGAGTATTATACATTTAGAAATTAAAAACTTAGCTAACGATTTATTCATTATATGAGACAGGGAGTCTCCCCGTGACCCCGCTCGCTGTAAAGTGTTCGAAACGTCGGGTTAATAATATAATGAATAAATCGCGTTTAAAATCCGTTAAAAAGTTTCCAATTACTAAATCTTTTATTTACCCAAATATAACAAAACTAAGATAATAAGAGTGTAAATACAAACATTTTACACGAACAATCAACCTTAAAAACTTTTGTATTATAATTCTACTCGATGTTTTGAAACTAAGCAAATGTAAAACATGACATATAAAATCGATTCAAAAACCAAAAATTAAACCTGGTATTAAAACAAAGAAGTGTAATAAAGCTAACTAATATTCAGTGAATCCGTTTACACACAATCATTCGGCAAATTGGGCTCCGGTAAATTTGTTGATATACATAATGAACGAAAATCAATTATGTTAAATTCCGTAATGAAATGGAAATGTTTCCTTTTAATCAATATCTTCGTTCGGGAATTACATGATCGCTATATTGTTTTTGTCAATATGAAGTGTTTGCGACTGTACTCCATTAACTGTTGGATGATTGCTTTTTTACTGAAGTGTACTTATTGAGTTTATTTTTTCTATTTCTTTTGTTTATTTATTTCAGTCTAGTAGTTCTAAACACTGCATTGAATAATAAAAGTTAATTTATTTAAATATTTCATTATTTACACATACCGTTATAATAAATAATAAAGAATGAACGAAGCATAAAAAGAGATTATAACGGTTAGGAAAATGTAACTTGATGTTAAATATTATAACTACTATTTAAAAATTATAATGAACTAGACGCAAGTGTCTCAAATAAAATCTATGAGTACGCTATTAAGGTAGGAATTTTTTAATTTTAAACTTGGAGTTCATCAATTTTTTGCTCTTAAAATATTTAAGCTATACTTCACTCACAAACTGCCATTCTCGAGAGATTCAACTAAAATTACATTTTCCCTCTAGACATAAGTACTAATTGAAAAAAAACGCTCCAAGAAAAAAATAATTTAACAAAAATACCGGAAAACATCCCTTCATCGGGCTAAAATATATAAAAAAAAAATGGACGTTATTCGTGACTAAATAAGGTTAGTTTCGGTTTAGAAATTTGTTTTTCAGAGAGCGCTTAATATCAAGTAACTTTCAATTTGAAATTAGAACTCGACGGCGCTTGTTTTACGGTTTATTTTCGTTTGACAGCATCGTTTGAGATAATGTAAACGATTTCCAGCGATCCTGACTTCAGTCTTTTGATATTTTACTTTCGCAATTCGTATTCATAAATGGTATGTGGTCAACGTGTGATCTTGATAATGCCGAAACGCTAGGTCTAGATCTTTAATATACATTTAAGCTCTGCTTATTTCGATACACAGGAATTTGTCTGTTTTGCTCTAGAAAATTCTTTGAATGAAACACAGAAATGCTACAAAATTTTCCATTAAGAAGAGTTATATAGAATAATTTATGTGCCAGAAAGCCGGAAGACAGATTCAAGGACGCTTGTTATTCTAATTAATTTTGAACAATTTGTTATAAAATAATCTTTTGTATGTGATTTTTTTTTTTCTACAAAAACAGTTCAGGGACTCCAGGACATCTACCTATGGTATGGCTTATGGCACATCACAGAGCTCAGTTGTTGGCTTTTTATCGAAAAATAGGACCGGGAGCATTACGAATGTCATTTCTTCTTCAAGTAAAGAGAACCGCGGTCTCCACTCTACGACACGTATGGCCCAATGACTGTCTGTTCTGCGGCACATATGAGCGATCCATGGTCACTTCAGCATGCAAATTTGTTAAGCTATGTCTATAACTTTCGATCTATAGCGAATTACTTCGTTCCGTTGGCCCCGCAGAGAACGCCAGCATTAAACGCAATGATAATTTAATATTCTGTTTACTTGTTAGTAATATGCATATTACTTCCGCTAAATTGTGTGGAGCAGAAAATTGATCGAAATGCCTGCTCTCATGCATAAAACGGGAGCTTATTTTAGTTTACATTTACCAAATTTGAAATGAATACCAAATGAGATGGAGCCGAGGTCGACGTTTAACAAGGTTCTTTATACAAATGTTTGGTTACCGATTCATACTTGATTTGAGTGTAATTGTTTTCGGATACCCACTTAGAATTTTTGTAACAATTTGTGCTTTATTTAGAAGCAGTTTGTGTGGCTTTCGAGTGTGGTATTACTCATCTGTGCTCCGTGTTTATTATACAAATACATCATACTTTATACTTAAACAAGAAAAACAATACAATGAAAAATTATGCTTTGTAAACAATGTAAAATTAACCACAAATTATACGTAAACAGTATTGTATTCTAAGGTGTAAAAGCACTACTATATTCATGATATTTAATTGAAGACAGTTTGCACTAAGAAAGAGACATAGAATAGGATATATCTGTCGTTAGACAGAGATGAGTATAGATAAATTATTGTCGCACTCTTACCTATCACTCTCAAGAATAATACATATTCCATCTCATTCATACAAAAAATAATGTATTATGGAATGAAATAATACGTTTTTGTTGTCTTTTACCGTTGCCGTGTAATATGTGCACCACGTAAATACATAGGAACGCGTTTACGCGACGTGTCATTGCGAAGCTTTTCAAATAAGTGCGAGTCAGGCAATTACCGGAGTTTCGTTTCTCTATTTTGGCAGGGCAGGCCTCCTATGAGCGTTTAGGCCATAATCCACCATGCTGGCCAAGTGCGGGTTGGCAGATGTCACATGTCGTCGAACTTTTAAATTCTCGGACATGCATTGCCATTCTTCACGATGTTTTCCTTCACCGTTTTGAGCAATGGTGATGTTATCCACATCTACAGATAAATTGAAAACTCAGTTTATTTCGTGCACGCTCGCGTGGTCTTGAACCCCGTCTTATCGATCTCGAAGTCTGTGGTCCTCACCACTGAGCCATCACTGCTTTTTTTTTAAATATGTATGTGTATAACATACCTATGACTTAATACAGTGGTTTAGTTTAGCTAATTAAGTTATTTAAAACACATTAAGTTCCTATAGCTAAAATAAAAAAAAATAGTTTCCAATGATAAGTTATGCTAATTTAGTTTATCCATACATAAACTAAAGCAAGTCTTAGCGCTTGTATGCAAAGGGTGTCTGTAGCAGATGATGGAGACCGGAAATCAGCTGACGCGATCCCTGTCGACACCGGAAGCCCGGGATGACGTCATACCGACCTACACAGCTCGTTGAACCGACGCTGAATTGAAAATGGAATGGAATTCTTTTTAAAAACAAACGTTTGAGATGCCAGTATAAAAAAGTTCTTGATTGAAATTGTTTTGGCGTTTCAATTGTTACCAGAGATTTTCTCTTATACTTTATAATATTTAAACGCCATAATTAGATGCATCCTTGACATTTCAATATAAATATAAAACACTATGTTACTTAAATAAATATTGTATCTCTCAAGCAAATAAATCCTTAACATACTTTTTATTTGTGTATTTGAGGCTGATAAAGTCCAACAAGTCTAAGAGGGTGACAATTGGTTTTGGTGCTCTGATAAATCTATCTATCTATGTAAATGCAATCTAATATATAATCTGGATATCAAGAGAATTCTCAAACATTGAAAATAGAATGCTTCGCATCGCATGAGGCTTCTTTCGTACAGACATGGGGGATATCTGTATAAGAATGTATGCATAAGAACATTCTTAAACGCTAGTAGTGTGGAAATAGGATTCTAAAATTCCAATGCGTTTTTCGCTGAGATTTTTCTTTACTTTAATTGAATCTTTAACATATTATTTTTCAATTCTCTTTTACCAGAGGAACTGTAGAGAATTTTTGAGAATGTATTTGATTGTCTATATTAATTTGTAAACATTTGAAAATGGAATTCAATTTTTAAATTTTTGTGAAGGTTTAGCATCAAAGAACATAAAAGGTTACTAAAAATGTTCTATTTAAGGATCCTTTGTAGCCAGTGAGCGTAAGAATGTAATAAATTGAAGTGAACTCAGAATTGCATTCGATTCTGCGGCTAAGCTTTTAGGTATTTTATAGCGAAATAGCTTTTGTTAACTGGAATCACCAGTTAAAGACCAATTTTGATAGATAATGTCTTATTGGCTTTTAAATAAATTCCTTTAGTGCTTTAAGAGCACTATCTTGGAGTCATCGATTTAGATGCAGGAGAAATAAAGAGACATTACTATTGAAACGATTTGGCTTAATAAAATCAATTTAATGATTCGTGATTAATGAAAATAATTAATTTGCTGTGGTGCTTCTTAAGATATTATCGAAATCATAATCACTCTACTCATATGTGTCAATAAAATATCTATAACTATTGACACCATGCACCCCACGCTTTTTTTTAAATAAAATATTTTTTTTTTTTACTCACACTATTATTAATTTATATTCATTGAAATTTTTAACACTATTTTCTTAATTTAAATTCATTTTAATTTATTTTCTATTTTTTAGTTCGGTTTTCTATAAAAAGCGTGTTTTTTAGTTTTTTTAAACTATTATTTATTACAATACACGTCAGCAATCGTTTAAGCTTATGCAGAAGCAAGACAAACCAAAACCTCATTGTAACGCGAAGTGATTTATCATTCATATTTTATATCCACGATAAACTGCTTCTCAAGAACTAATTTCATCCCAGCAAATCTGTGAGAACGTCAAGATGTTGCAGACTATAAATCTTTGTTAAAACAGCGTCGCAGTTACACTGTCGTGGTTATCTTGAGTCCAACTTATACTTAATGTTTAAGCTATTTACTATGAAAACTGATTCTGTATTCATACTGTTTCGTGCAAAATGGGAATTTGGGACATGCTCAGCGGACGAATGAGGATTTGACTTTTCGTGTACCTATTTGTTTTATTTAACTCTAAGTGTGGTGAATAAGGCTGATACCAGCTATTCTACGTGTAATTGGTAAAATAAGACACGAGAATATAATATGTATAGATAGACATAAAAAAAAAGAAAAAGATAAATAATTTAATATCATAAAGAGGAGAAGAAAAATGGAGTATTGTTAGCAGAGTTAAGAAGTTAACACACATAAAAGTTTCTCTGCCTCCGGTTTGTCCGCACTTATCAGCTAGATCATAAATCATTCGAGAACGTTCTCCAAAAACCCGAGGTAATAATATTAATACGTCATAATATTAATTCGTTTATAACCTTTCAACACCCTGCGAGTGACGTGGAGCGCTATATATCACCGTGACTGGCTTCGTTTTAATTAAACGTCATTTTGGTACGAAATTTATTTATCCTCTGAACACTGAAACCACTTATTGCTCGAATATCATAGTTTCGGAGTAATTACAGGAGTTAGTTTGGTTATTTTGTTAGTTTAGTCCCATATCTTTCTTATTACAGAAGAGAAAATCATCATTGTGTCGCTTATGATGGGCATTCTATGGGCATTCTAAATAAAAAAATTAAAAGAATAAGACAAAAATAAATAATTTATTTTACAACCCCGTATCAGACTCACGCTGAACGGAGGGGAGGAAGGACATATAACATATATATTTTTTGTGTCGTAGCGGGCAACTGAGCTGGTGGTTCGGCTGATGGTAAGCGATCACCACCGATGACCATTTGACCCGCGGTTTCACCCGCTAAGTCCGTATCCCTAAGGAATATTGCGATAAAAAGTTGCCTACATGTTACTCCAGTTCTCCGACTATCTACGTACCAGATTTCATTGCAATCGGTTCAGTAGTTTTTGTGTGAAAGAGCAACAAACACACACACATCCTTACAAACTTTCGCATTTATAATATTAGCAGCAAGAGATAAGGAAAGGATTGATGACTGGAACGAAGGTATGGACTGGGTAAAGTAAGGAAACGGGCCACATGAGTACAGGACAGTAGAAACTCGATTACCCAGCCCTTATTTATCCAAATTCACGATTATATTATGGACTACCAACCGCGATCACTTTTATGCAATAAGCAGATATAAGCAAATTTATGGAATCGTCAAAGTTTTGGTACTATTTTAAAATAAAATCTGAAGTCAACTCTAAATTCAGATGTGAATCAAAATAGCTGTTATTTTGTCAACGTTTGCTTTTTTATTGAACAAAATGGTGATTCTGTGCTCATTGAAAAAGTTCGAATTTTAAATTTAAAATAAATAAACGTCGAATGTAGTGTTAGCATTCATTTGCATAACATTCACGTGACAGAGTTCGAACATCAATTTTTTTTTTACGTTATTTAAAGCGATATACATATTGTTTTGTTATACCTATTAGATTCCTGAAACTAAATAATAACAATCTATATATATAAAAGAAAGTCGTGTTAGTTACACTATTTATAACTCAAGAATGGCTAAACAGATTAGGTTGAAATTTGGTACAGAGATAGTTTTAGACCCGAGAAAGGACATAGGATAGTTTTTATCCCGGAAATCTAACGGGAACGGAAACTTTGTCGGTAACCTCCCGAATCTATCCGTGACTACGCGAGCAAAGCCGCGGGCGGAATGCTAGTATCTAATAATTAATAATCATTCCAGTTGTTAACCGTAGGCATTCAATAAATTAAATATTTTCTGAGTTTTAGTATCATATTGTACATTAATTTCCACAATTGCTTTCTTCTAAGACGTTTTCTTTAAATGAATATTTATTTTATTTGCTTAGCAACCGTTTATTTCATTTTTTTGCTTCGAATTCAGTCAACGTCAAAGAGCTTAATAAATAGGTACATTTAATTAACTACGAGGTTATTAACTGAACCTGTTTTCAGTAAATTCCTAGTCTTAATAATTTTTATACACTGCACATACAATGCTTACATAACGGTACCACCACAGCCTTGTTTCACAGGCAGGTATTACAAAATTTTCAGAGTCACGTTACAAAGGGTCCGCATCCATTACACAGGTCGAATGACACGTCAGCGGCAGATTGCTGAGGCTGGTCAAATGCCCGTATGTGTTTGCGTTCCCGTTTGAAATTCGAATGTTTTGTCAGTTTTCTTGGCGCTCTTTTTGCTGCCAGTTCTATTGAAAACTTTTCTACTGGCACCTATAAACGTGAGCGAAATAATTTATTTTATCAAAAAATGCTATTAATTTGTCGCAAAAAATATAATTGAATTGTTTTCAGAATCACGGAGCAATTATTTAGCCTTTTTAGATAAAACAATACGTATCTTACACAGTAACCAAATTCGCAGTATCTAGCCACAAAATATACATGAAAGAAAAACAAATTAAAAATGGAACGTTTCAGCGTTCCACGTGACGTAGGTCGAGTGACGCGTCGAGAGCAGAATGATTGCCAGAGATAAGTTGCGGTCAATCGCCCGTATGATCCTGCGAAAATGATGATGATGGTAATTTTCGGCGGTAATCTGACTATAGTTAAAAACCAACATTTTAAATTATTGAACTAGCTGATGCCCGCGACTTCGTTCGCGTGAACTTTGGATAAAGTGGAAGCTTTGGATAAATTTAGGTTAAAGGACTAGATATAATAATTTTCTTTCCTAATTTCCGCAGATATCGTTGATAACAACATCTATTGTTCCAGATCTTGATAACAATAAGACGACAAAAAATGCTTCAGAAAATAATCAGTATGACTTCAGGTGTTCATTTTTCCTAAATAAATTATAGCCTAAATATTGCCCGGACATAATAACTATATTATAAAAAACTTTCATTCAAATCCATCTAGTAGATCCGGTGATTAGCGTGTACAAACAAACAGTCAAACAGACACATTTTTGTTTTTGTTATTTTCTTCAATCAAACGTTATAGATATCTTAATAGTTTTTTACTGTTTCTTAATGTTATTATAATTGAAAAAGATAGTGGTAGTGATATATTTTGGTCATGATAAATTATATTTTAATTTTAAATTTTACAGATTCTATAGTTATAAAAATTTTGAACGCGATTAGAATGGTATTGCATCTATGAATTCTATTACGCGAGTAAATAAATGAAATTCATAAAAGTGACTAAACCAATTGTGATAATATTTATATTCATTTATTTTTGAATAGACGCAAGAAAACCACTCATATTTCAGCGACTCAAGTCTCGGCTTAAAAAATCCTGCTCAAAATTATAGTTAAAGCAGTACGAAACCAAAGAATTTGATATTGAAGTCCGTCATCAAAAAAGGAACTTTGCATCCTATGATTAAATAGCCATAAAAGTGAATATCACTTGCGCCACAAAGGTTCTCAATTACGCTTTGAATGACATGTCGGGAAAAGGACGGATTCGATATAGTGCGGTCCAGCGGCTATATGAAGTTCGCGATTGAAATAGCCCAGTCGAAAATGGAGAATGCTTGTACATTTTGCGTGTAGTGTAGTTCTCAAACGAGGTTCTCGATCAAGAGTGTGAACTGTGACCATTATCTATTTTAAAACAAAAACTCCCAGAAACTTACGATGTAAACGACAAGGGATGCTGCGTCGTCTTACAGGAGAAATGAAAATAATGCAGTGGAAACAGAGCTATGCTAAATGGATAGTCTAGCGCTATTACAATCCTGTAATACAGAATTTTATATAGTACGGGACCAACTTTTTGTTTGTATGTGTTTATTGTATGGTTGAGAAATAAATTTATTTTATTATTTATTACTATCCCACACTGGAATCAGTATTGTTTTAAGACGAAAAACTCTTACTAAGACCCTAAGATAACTGGACAATTATATTTCGAGAAAATTTTTTCGAGATGAAAAGTACCCTATCATGCAAGTCAGCTCATACCCTGTCTGTATAATAAATTTCATCAAAACTCGTTCAGTAATTACAGCGATAGATATGTTACCGGATAAACTTCCACATAAACACACTGTCACATTTAAAATATTAGTGTGATTTACAAAAATTATATTATACCTTAATTTGTACTGACTAACTTTTATTTCAACATTAAAAACGAAAATCTATAACCACCAACAAACACAATGTCATGTATAACAAACTAGCCTTCTACACGCCGCTTCGTTCGCGTATCTAAAAAACTCAACAAATCATATAGACATAGACATAGACATAGACATAGACATACATTTATTCACAATCAAACACACACATTTAACAAAAAAAAGACAAAACACTGAGCATAAAACAGGAAATAAGAAAAAAAAAAAAACATAAAAAGAAAAGAAATAAAATAAAAACTAAGTTACTGTGATGTGTTATGGCTGTGAAAAGGTCCAGGCTCAGCTTTATATGCCATGAGTCAGTTGACCCATGAAGCTATTAATATATACTCAATAACCTAACCTTCCTTGAGAACCACGCTTTCGTTAGAGTATCATTTGTTTTTGAGTATATTGCGAACAGACAAACAGACGCACTGGAAGGCTTTGTTACATAATATCGTTCACATTACAGTGATATGTAAGTGTCGGAGCTCAACGGATAGCGTGCTTAAATTCTCGTAGATTTAGCTTGTCATGTATAGCTTTGTACACGTTCATTGCATTATGTTTGTATTTGCTATTATATGGCCAACAAGTGGTATGACTGAGCGTTGAAAGATTACTATATGAATTTATGACATTTTAAGATCGAATAGTTGTATTTCTTTGTTTATACAACGCTTAATTTGTTGTTGATTTTAGCTTCAAAATATTTAAAGATATTTCTTCATCAACGATACAAATAAAAATATAAATGTAGTAGGTACGTAAAGTTTCCCCCCCATCGGTTCCAAGCCTTGTCGTGGCGGGGGGGCTCAGTAGCTCAGATTGCATTCTGGCACTCTGAGTGAAGCTAATTGGACGCGGAGGGGCTGGACGGCCGGTCAGTGGTCTGAGAGACTCGACCGACTCGACGGCCAGGGGTCCTTATAGGTGGCTGGCTGGTTGGCTGGCTGGCCTGAAGGCTGGCTGGCTGCCTGGCTGGAACCGGCTGGTAATCCGGTAGGCTCGCTGGCTGGATGGTGTACCGGCTGGCAGCCTGACTGCAACCGGCTGTCCCACCGGTTGGCTGGCTGGCTGTAATGCCGGCTGGCCGGCTGCCTGGAACCGGCTGGTTACCCGGCTGGCTGCCTAACTGCCTGTAAGGCTGGCTAGCTGGCTGGCTGGCTAGCTAGGATCCCCCGAGGGGCCAGGTTTGGCTCTGGTGCCGTTGAAATGCGGCGAGGGATGGCGGCCAGTGGTCGCGGCCTGGCGGTTTCCGCTGGGCAACAATGGGGCTGGAGGTTGATTGGGTCTAGTTTGACTCAATCCGCCTGACTGGCAGGGTGCCGCACTTGTGCGGCGGAGGATGGCGGCCAGAGGCCGCGTGCGATGTGTTTGCTGGTAGTCTTACTACCAGCACAGTTTGGCGGGATCCCGACGCGTCGCATTGGTGACGTGCGGTGAGTCCTTGCAGGTGGGCGTGGGGCGACGGCTGTCCTCCGACGGCCGTCTGCCAACTCGTAATCCGGTCCAGGGGGCCGGACCGAGGGCCGCCACCTCCATGTTGTGAGGTGGGGGCTGCGAGGGAAACCTCTATAAAAGTGCGCCGGAGGGCCCCCCACGTGTATCACACATTAAGATGGCCTTTCGGCGTGCGCCCTCCGGTCGGACGGTGTAGGGGCCGGGGGTTTGGGGAACGCCTATGGTGGAGCGGGGAACAATCCATCGTTGGCGAGCGGGCGGCGTAAGCTTGTGTTCTAGCTTACGTCGCCTCGGGGTGGTCAACCAAGCGGAGGGCCCGGAAACGGGCAACTGCTAGGCGGGACACGCGGTAGAGTACAATGTGTTCCCGCAGTCCCGTCTAAAGCAGCGCGTCGGAACACAGTGGGGTTTTAGTCGGTAGGAATCCGACATAGCCCACGGCTCCTTCCCCGGGTGCCGTGGGTATCTTATGCAAGATTTAAAGGTACGTAAAGCTTAACGCATTCCATAATATGACTGGGAAACAATATTCACGTATAACGAATACTTTAGCGAGTTAAACTTTTCAAATTTTAATACGATTCTTAATTTCAATATGTTACGTTAAAACCTTTATTCAATTGAGGTGTGTGGAACGCTACGGTTTCTGCGTTACCCTGAATTATATTCAACATTATATTTTATTACATGGAATATTCGTAAAATTTACCAAGTTAGACTCATCTGGTAGGTACCCCAGGGCATAATGCTACCCAATCTAGTTGAGAGTAACCACCCTCCCAAGGGAGTCGTCTACGGATTTAGTTCGTTTCAAAATGTCAGTCGGCGTTTCGAAAAAAATCACTCGAAATTTCACATTCACGGCGGATATAGGTCGTGGGTTTTGTAAGTTTTATTCCGGTTTTGTGTGCCTTTTAGATTTATATTTTATCTGTGTTGATGTATCAGTGTTCGGGCGGTTGAGTTGGTGTATCGAATAAATACGACTATTCTTTTATCAAGGTACGCTTTATATTTTAATGAAAAGTACATGCTTATTCTTACTACCATTATAGATTTTTATGTGAGAACTGGTAACTGAAGTGGTAATTCACATGATAGTTGACGATTATCGCACACTAGCTGCGCCCCGCAGTTTCACTCGCGTAAGCCCGTATCCCGTAGGAATATCGGTATAAAAAGTTGCTTATCTGTTATTTCAGTTGTTCTGCTATCTACGTACAAAATATCATTGCAATCG
Source organism: Zerene cesonia (assembly GCF_012273895.1). Classification (NCBI taxonomy): domain Eukaryota; kingdom Metazoa; phylum Arthropoda; class Insecta; order Lepidoptera; family Pieridae; genus Zerene; species Zerene cesonia. Next base: position 1,671,743 of record NC_052105.1, on the reverse strand, counting down.
GTTCAGCAGTTTTTGCGTGAAAGAGCAACAAACGCACACACATCCTTACAAACTTTCGCATTTATAATATTAGTAGGATAGGATAGCAGGATTTTTAGAAGTAAAATCTTTTCGCATGTGTTATCCGCTTTTAAGGGATAAGGGATTATTATGGGATTGACCATGGGATTGACCATGGGAGTATAAGAATGGACTGGCAAGGGGAAGGAAATGAAAAACGGGCCTCCAGCTCTTACAGCTCACATCATAATATTATTAGCATGCTTCTTCAAAGTGAAAGGCACGAAATAAATTTATGCATTGCGTACATTAAGTAAAATAAATATATTTAACAAAGAAATAACCGACTGATTAAGAAAATAACACAAATGTAAAAACTGCTAAAGAATAGGATGTTCATAATAAACTTATTTTAATGTTCATAAAATTTTATGTCTATATAATATAACTTCAAATAAAGCCCTCTGTATCAAGTTCTAAGGTCGTGTACAATGACAGACACTTTCTAGAACAATCAATATTTACTTTAGAATATTCTCACTAGATATCATATAACACTTGAAATTATTCACATAAATATGGCATCTATTCCCGTGTGTTACAATTCACTTCCGTTCGTCGAAGACATTATCATAACACGTCAGATATCTGTTTGACAGCTGCTTAACAATTCAGTACGTAACAAACATTTTGGGGCACGAAACTTTTTCAATTAATTTCAGTTGATAATGAAATTCCATCGCAAGTGTATGAAGGAATATTTGGAACGCCCAAGGAGGTGTGAGCGGTTTGAGTATGTAATGTACTAGCTTTTCACCCGACATCGGCCGCGTAGTCAAACAAAATCTGAAGATGTTTCACCGTGGTAAAAAATGGACTATAATATAACACTCTAGCTTCCTAACTATGTCCGGACACAAGAAATCATATAAAATTATTTTAATTACACCTGAATACAACAATAACCTTCGCATACATGATATAAGTAAGAAAAATAATATATAATTTATACGATCATATATTGAACTTTATTCAATTTAATTGTCATTCATTCATTCATTAAGAACGGTAATATATGAGCCTATCACGTTACGTGGGAATTTGAATAGCATACTAAAATATAATACATGCGAAATTTACTCTGTCTGTCTGTCGCTTCTTCACTTCTAAACCGCTGTACCTGACCCGAGAAAGGACATGGGTTAGTTTTTATCCAGTAAAACCCCCGAAAACGGGAACTATGCGGATAAAAGGCCGAGACCTTTGGCCGAGTCTTCGAGAGACGAGAAGTCTTCTTTGATTACGTGGGCAATGCCGCGGGCGAATAATAGCATGTTATGTAGATATAATATTATTTGCAAGGAATGAAAGATCAAACATTCCAATATAGCTTTATTCGTTTTATACAAAAATTGGGACATTTTGAAGCTCAAAATGAAATATTAAAATCTCGTTTCGTCACAAGCCCTTTATTACAGTCCTAAAATCTAGATTATACTTTCTCAGGCAAGACATTACAATTCTGACACCTTTTATATTAGCTTTTTTCAGACGTCATCACCACCCACTGATGTCAATGGTGATTGTCAATTTTTCTTCATTAGATTTAATTAAAACATACATGAAATTTATCATAAAACTAAGTGAGCGAAATTTCTAGCACCTCATTAATTTTTTATAAGATTTCGGGATATTTTAGTAACTTCTAGTAGGTGTTGTTTGGGGAAAACTTATCCTACAAATGCTCCCTGATACCGTATTTTAAAATTTACTGTAGCATGCAAACATATTACTCAAACATGCTATATGTATTTTAATAACAAATCCTTGCCCTGAATTCTACAACAACCTTTAATAAATAAAGCAATAATTAAAGTGTGTATTATACTTGTCAAAGCAAAAACAGAATAATTTTGTGAGTCCTTTCTACACTCATTAAAGAATAAAGATTCTTTAATGAACCAACACATACATTATAGAGTCATCAAAGTCAGTCAGGAGTTTCTAAAAAGAAGACAACTTTTTTACCCCTTTCACTCCGATCTCCACTCCACCCCGTGTGTTAAAATAATACTCCGACAAGTTATCTACGCCTCAACGATAACAGCAAGTGAAAATTTTTATATTATTAAAATTTAACAGCAGCGCGCTCATTTACCCCACCGTTTGTGAGATCGAAAGTAAATTGCTTTAGGGACTCCGATTAAGACTATAATTTTGCTCATTCAAGTTTCACCGGAGAACAATTGAAATAATTTCGTCGAGGAATATGCGAGGTTCCTAATAGAATGCATATTTGCCAACGAAAGTTATAACGAATTTCGCGGGGTTAATCATACTTTATTACGTTCTAGTTAAGTATGTATGGAGTTTGATGTGATGGTAAATTTGTAAGTGACGTTGATTAGTTAAAATTTGTGAGGGAGAAATTTACACATTTTCGAAAGCTTGATGTGTTCTGTTTAAAATCGTTTTGATATCGTTTAAGTGTGGTAATATTTTGATTAACTGTAACTTTTTGAATTTAGGTTCCCATTCTGTATAAATTGGTGAATCATTTCATATCGTTCACCGTATTTTACATATTAATACAGACAATGTGGGAAAGTTTAAAAGAGAACTAGGAACTAATTATCGAATGATAACTTAAAGTTTTCAATTCATTTAAATTAGATGGTATTATTACGATGAAATTGTTATAAGAAAGATCCGGTTAATTAGCTTATTTTCGAATTTTAGTTGAATAAAAACAAAATTATCAAGTCCTCGAGTAATTATATAACCATTGATATATAAACACAAATTGAATTATTTAAAAGCATCACAGTCTTATGATGAAACTCAGATAAAATAATGTATCAAATATACAAATATAATCATTCATCAAGACATAGAAACGCACTAACTCTTCGAGACTTAAAATTTTCCTCAATGCTACATGATACTATTACCTAGCAATGCTTCTGAAATGGGTCTATTTTCTCTGAATAATTAAATAACTTATTATTATTGATACCATTTTGTTGCCTCGTTCAAAATCGTATAATCATCACCGTCATAGCAAATCGTATGAAATACTCAATCACTAATTTCCAAAACACTATCCAAGCAAGCTAGCGATTTGACGCCGTCATTTGATTCAGTTTGCTCAAACCTAGAACCAACTTTGAATTTTGATGTAATTAGTAGTACGGCTTGATTACTTGATTGGGGATATGTAACTGTTTTGTGTAAATATACGATCGCTCTAATTAAGTGCCACTAATTGTATTAATTTGTGATGTGGCAGCTCTAAGGTCACTAAAGTATTAACACAGCCATTAACGTAATTGTGGCGTTTGACATTGTTACTGGCTGAAATTTGTATTAACGTGACGCTTCTGATAGGAACAATCAAATAAGGATAGATACAACTATTTACTATTAAGATTAGAGACCTCAGGAGAACGTGGTTTTATAAATATCTTGATTGAGTTGTATTTAAGAATCTTCAACATCGGTTACGCCAAATTACAAGACGAAGATAGAAATAAACGTACAATTTACACATAATAAACATATAGTAACACATACCACTGATATACACTCTTAATTCTTATTAAATATAAATAATACCAACTATAAAAACCTTTACTGATATTATAAATACGAAAGTAAACACTTTTAAATGTGTATGCGCAAAAGATTTAATAATATCTTTAATATTATTACGTTAGAGAACAACGTTAAGAATCGAAGCATGTTTATATGAATGATAAATTAATATTTAGTTTATATGTATTTCACTAACCATCGGATTAACTCATGAATCATTCATATGCCTATGCTAAGCCATTGAAACAAAATTCTTTAATGACGCCCCCAGACAACATTGGACTAAAATCTGGAATCAACTAAAATATAGTCTCCCTTTCTCTTATACTTTAAAATTGTTCCAATGTGTATACTCTATACACTACAACTACAACTATTTTAAACTTGGCAATCATAATAAAGATAATAAGATTAACTTATGATATAACTAGCTGCGCCCCGCGGTTTCACCCGTGTAAGTCCGTATCCCGTACGAATATCGGGATAAAAAGTTACCTATATGTTATTCCAGCTATCTACGTACCAAATTTCAACGCAATCGGTTCAGTAGTTTTTGCGTGAAAGAGTAACAAACACACACACTTCCTTACAAACTTTCGCATTTATAATATTAGTAGGATTTTACTGTCACCGA